>NW_027144015.1:0-43371 GCF_026170545.1 Melanerpes formicivorus | reverse complement strand
CCAGTGGTCTAATTTCATAGCTGCATTTTCATCTCTCTGCCTAGGTGACAGGACGACCTCACTAATGAAGAGAGATAGCCTGAGCTCTGCAGGAACCTTGAACCCAAGCAGCCAGTGCCTTCTGTGAGTACAAGCTGTCCTTGCTCAACGTGGAAGTAGTTGAGAGCTGAAGCCAGACCACACCATAATTCCCTCAGCTTCCTCTTCTGCAGAATAAACAGTCCCAGTTCCCTCAGCCACTCCTCATAAGACTTGTTATCCAGACCCCTCACCAGCTTTGTGGCCCTTCTCTGGACTCACTCTCTCACAAGGGGTGTCCTGGGGAACACCACTTGTGCCCTGCCGGCCACCGGCTGGGTTTAACTCTGTTCCCCACCGCTCTTGGGGCCTGGCCATCCATCCTGTTCTGCTGTCCAGCAGTCCCTTTGAAAAAAAATCCATCTGAAAAAAGAAGTAGCAGAGAAGGAAAGCTGAAGCTGCAAAGACTGCAGTCCCCTCAGTTCTGGTTGTAGCCAGGTGGGGGTTGGTCTCTTCTCCCAGGCAAGCAGCACCAGAGCAAGAGGACACAGTCTCAAGCTGTGCCAGGGGAGGTTTAGGCTGGATGTTAGGAAGAAGGTCTTCATAGAATAGAATAGAGCAGGTTGAAAGAGAGATTGGCCTTTGGAATGTGCTGCTCAGTGAGGTGGTGCCCAGGGAGTCACCATCACTGGAAGTGTTTAGAAAGAGACTGGATGAGGCACTCAGTGCCATGGTTTAGTTGATTAGATGGTGTTGGAATGGAATGGTATGGAATGGAACGGAATAGAAAAGAATAGACCAGACCGAGTTGGAAGAGACCTTCAAGATCATCGTGTCCAACCTATCATCCAACACCACCTAATCAACTAAACCATGCAACCAAGCACCCTATCCAGTCTCCTCCTGAACACCTCCAAAGATGGTGACTCCACCACCTCCCTGGGCATCCCATTCCAATGGGCCATCACTCTCTCTGTGCAGAACCTCTTCCTAACCTCTAGCCTAAACCTCCCCTGGTGCAGCCTGAGACTGTGTCCTCTTGCTGGGCCCGGTGATGATCAAAGTTCTTTTCCAAGCTGCTTACTCCTGTTTGGTTTTATTCTCCTGCATGAATTGTCAGTTCAAAGCACTCGAGAGAAATGGTGTGATGGCTGTGCTGCCAAGCATCAGACTGGGGACCGAAAGACAACCTCCTGTGGATCGATGTACCGGGATATTCCAGGAACCTCTGTGCTGCCACAGACCTGGACTTAAACTCGTTCCAGATGCCGCGGTGTGTTCCGCATGACAATCGCACTCGGCACGTGAAGAGTGGCCAAGAGACTTCCCTTGTTACCTTTGTGGAAGGCTTTTGTGTGTCCCCCGGCCCCGGGGGCCGTGTTCCTCTCGGGCAGGCTGCGGACGAGGCTGCCCTCGGCAGCAGGCGTGCCGCAAGCGGAGCGGCGAAGCTGTGTTCCTGGCAGTTCTCTCTCCGCCTGGATCAGGACAAAGGTACCGGCTGACAAGGACTTGCACTGACACAGGGTCAGAGAGCTGAGAGCACCAAAGGGTTTAATTGGTGAGAGCAACAGACTTGGTTGCTGCCACCCGCTGCTAAGGGGTCTGAGTGGGCCCCAAATGGGGTTTGGAGGCAGGTAAAGGTTTCTTTTGGCGTGTGAAGGGGTTTTGTGGGCATCTAGAAGGGGTGTGGAGCCCCCTGAAAGGGTCTGGGATAGTGTCAGGGGGTTCTGGGCTGGTCCACCAGCGGGTCTGGGGACATTAGAAGCGTCTGGGGGTACCTAAAACGGAGCTGGGCGTATCAGATGGGGGGTTTGGGTGCCTCCAAAGGGGTTTTGTGGGCATCTAAGTTGGGGAATCTGTGGGGGTCCTGAAGGAGTTGGGGGGTTCTCAGTGAGGTTTTGGAGTCTCTATGGAGTGCCTGCAGTCTCCTGGAGTGCCTGTGCTTGAAACCCCCCAGAGGCCGCGCAGAGTGGTGCTCACAGTAGCTCTGCAAGCCTGCCATGGGCTCAGGAGGCTGTGCAGCGGTTAAACCTTTTCTTTTGCTCAAGCACAATCTTTCTGAATTCTTTTCTTGGATTTTTTTTTTCCCAGGGTGATGTGAAACTGTCTGATTTTGGGCTAAGCACAGCTGTTCAGAAGTCTCAGAGACCTGAGCTCTACAGGAACCTTGAACCCAAGCAGCCAGTGCCTTCTGTGAGTACAAGCTGTCCTTGTTCAACGTGGAACTAGTTGAGAGCTGAAGCCAGACCACACCATAATTCCCTTAGCTTCCTCTTCTGCAGATTAAACAGTCCCAGTTCCTTCAGCCACTCCTCATAAGACTTGTTATCCAGACCCCTCACCAGCTTTGTGGCCCTTCTCTGGACTCACTCTCTCACAAGGGGTGTCCTGGGGAACACCACTTGTGCCCGGCCGGCCACCGGCTGGGTTTAACTCTGTTCCCCACCGCTCTCGGGGCCCGGCCATCCATCCTGTTCTGCTGTCCAGCAGTCCCTTTGAAAAAAAATCCATCTGAAAAAAGAAGTAGCAGAGAAGGAAAGCTGAAGCTGCAAAGACTGCAGTCCCCTCAGTTCTTGTGGTACCCTCTGTGAGATCCTAAGCCACCTGAACTGAGCCGGTCAGGCAGCCAAGCTAGTGCAGCAGTGTCTTCTGGAGAGTTGATAGGAGCCAGTTCTGTGGGGTTTGTTGAAGTGAGTGGCCAGTCGTTCTACATGAACAATTGTCTTAGTGCTAGCAAGCAGGAGGCTCTGAAGTGTGGTACTTTGAGAGCTCCATTCATACTTGCCCTTCAGGAGGAGCCAGCTCTTTCATTGAAGGATCTTCCTGAGCTGTCCAAGTACAATTTCTGTTGACACTTTTCAGCTCTTACATCCAGGTTGCTGACAGAGGATGTTGGGTTTGTGGGCCCTGGCAGCGACAGTTTTCCAAAGAGGAGCTCTAAGGCCAGCTGCAAGGTTAGGTTTGGATTCTCCAGGGGTGCCTGTGCTTGAAAGCCCCCCAGAGGCCGTGCAGAGTGGTGCTCGCAGTAGCTCTGTGCAAGTCTGCCATGGGCTCAGGAGGCCAGTATCTAGAGAGAGGGAGAGGGAAGGACAGTGACACTTCTAAGACAGTTTTAAAGAAATAATTATGAGAAGAGGCAAATTAATTCTGGGGACTCATGTGATATATCTGTTTAAGAGAAAAAAAAATGAAGGAGGTTTCTGACCATAACCAGGCTGACAAAGCACAGTAATGTGGTTTCCTATGGGATTCAACTCCTCCTGCATTGCACAGGACACTTCAACAGCTGTCCTGACAAGCTCTAAGTAATGAACTTAATCCACCCTGTGCAAGCAATGGGGCAAAAGATTACAAAATCCATGTATGCAATTGAGATGTCTTACATTGGGACGCCCAGGATACACCTCATCAAGCTCTCCTAGTTTTTAGACGCAAGATGGAAGAAGGAAGGGGGAAGACAGAGCAGAAGGTCTATTTAAATATGAAACTCCTAGGCTGAAAGAAAAGAAAAACATTTTAAAGAGCACTCAGTGAGACTCTGTCACCAGCATAGCTAATCACAGAATCACTGAGTGTTAGGGGTTGGAAGGGACCCCAAAATAGCATCCGGTCCAACCCCTGTGCCAGTGCAGGATCACCTGGGGCAGGTTTTGAATGTCTCCAGAGACTCCACTAACTCTCTGGGCAGCCTGCTCCAGGGCTCTGGCACACACAGTGAAAAGGTTTTCCCTTCTGTTCCTGTGGAACTTCCTCCTTTTATTCGTCGGACACAGCGAAGCCGCTGGGTCGTGTTGCTGCGGCAAGGTGACCCACCCTGTAGTTGAGGGCCTGGGTCTGTGCCTTCATGGCAGCCTGTTCCCTTGGCACCCTGTCAGCTTAACAGCCCTGTACTCGGGGTCTGTGTGACGAGTTGTGGAGCCCTCCATTCCCCCTTCTGTCCCCAGCAGCAGCCCAAGGTCCCTGTAAGCAGGGCTGGGGAGGCTGCTTTAGGCAGCTAACAGGAACCAACCTTGCCTGGCCCTTAGGGGGCTGAGGTCAGTCCCTGGGCTCCTGAAGAGGTGGTGTTGCGCTGCTGCCAGGAGGGCCGGCCCGTAGGTGGGGCACGGGCCAGAGCCTGTGGCTCTCTGTGGGGCTTTTTGGGAGTGCTGCTGAGGCCTCACTCTGTCCTGTTGGCATCCTTTGTCAGGGTAGCCAGATCCTAGGCCCGATGTCTATCGTTAGCTCAATTGCAGAATTTCCTCGTCTGCTGTTCCTGTCCGTAAATTTTTGCCAGTGCTTCTGTAATAAAAAGGTTTTTATTTCTCCTGTAACTTGCAAGCTGGTGACCTCCTTAGGAGCACCACTGTGTTGTTCACAAAGTTCTTTGCTGTTGCAAAGCTGGGAGAAGTGTGAGGTTCAGCTGATGAAGTTTCTCTCTTTTAGAAGTGTCTGCTCAGCCGTCCTCTTCCTGGATCTCGGAGCTTTGTCTCTCCCTGTTTGCGGTGCCCCGACAAGGACTTGTGCCGACACATCCTCGGGAAGCTGAAACCACCAAAGGGTTTAATGGGTTTGAGACAAAATTCACCCAACTCATTCTGCGGTGGTGTACGGGAAAGAGTCGGTAGGGGAAGCCGCAGGACAGCCTGCAGCAAAGCTCAGGACTTGTTCCCTCGCCTCTTCCTTCTGCGCGTGTCCTCGTCGGCCGCCTGTGAGCGAGACGCTTCGCCAGCTGGCTTGTTTGAATTCAGTAAAGTTATGGCATGGAAGTTATCTGGTAGGAGTCGTTGCTAAACAGATGTAGTTGAAGCTTTGTATCTTCCGTTCTCTCTACTAGTTATTCTAATCTTGCCCTGTTGGTTTAGCCCATCAGTTTTCATGTTCTCTTCATCTATTAGTAGCAGAAGAAAGGGCCCCTTGATTCCAGTATTTCTTGCTGTAGTTCAGAGGTAGAGTTGGCTTTCCCTCTGACCTTTTATACTTTTACTTTGTGTTAAGTGGAACCCAAAACTGAATAGGATACTTTGTGTAAAGCTTGAGCAGCCCTTAACTTTCGAATTATTATACTGCATGCACTACTGCTTTGCAACATTCACAGGACTGTGGTGGTGTCAGACAGTTCACTTGCATTTAGCTCCTCAGGGGCCAGGCCTTCCTTTGGGCTGATAGTCTTGGCCAAAGCTGCAATGTTCAGTCCTTGCTGTGAAAGGCAGGAGGTGCTGGCTGGGCAGTTTGCTTTATTTTGTGCCTTTCTGGGGGCGAATCAAAGGGAGTGGGGGGATTGTGGGTGGGCTGGTTCTGCCACGTGGGGCAGGGGGCTGCTGCAGCAGAGGAGCAGGTGAGCGAGGGCTGGGGGCCCCCCCCCTAAAGTGCTGAAAATTCTCCGAGGGCACCACACTATCTTTAAAAGTGTAAGTACTGGGGTGAGGCGAGGCGGAGGCAAACCTCTGGTTTGCAGCTGGAGAGGGAGGGCTTGGAGTGACTGGTGCGTAAGAAAGCTTTGGAAACGACCCCTGTCTGCCCTCTCTGCTTCTAAAAGGCTTTTAGCATTGGAAAATAAAACCCACGTGGGGGCCCGGCTGCTGCCCACGCCCAGGGAGGTGCTCAGTGCTGCCACCCGGTGTGTAACGGCCGGCAGTGCAGCCGTGCCGTGGCGTGTGTCGCCCCGGGGGAGCTCAATGCTGCCACCCGGTGTGTACTGGCCGGCAGTGCAGCCGTGCCGCGGCGTGTGCCGCCCCGGGGGAGCTAATTTCTGCAGCCTAACTGCGCTGAATGCTCGAAAATTCTTAGGGGGAGAGCGGAGAGGTTGACTCGAGCGTCGCTATGGATCCGGCGCCTGCGCCCTAGCCCGGATCTGCTTCCCAGTCGCTTCCAGTTCTCTGCCAGTCCTTTGGTGGGGGGAAACTGTTGGGACCGGGAGGGCACCGGGAGGAGGCCATTACTGTGTAGTTTGGTAATACCGACGGCTGCAGCTGGTGCTGAGCTAAACAGAATGATCACAGAAGGCTTTTGCTCTGAAGCCAGAGCTGCCTGCTGGCGGAACGAACGTTTTTCTGACAGCTCTTGGAGGAACATTTCTGTACAGGTGTTCCCCAGGGCTCCTCAGCTGCTCAGAACTCAACGTGTTGTCTTGGAGGGGAATAAAACCCAATGGAAAGCTGAGAGTGAGGTGACCACGCAGGCACCGCCCCCCCCGGCGTGGCACCGCCCCCCCAGCGTGGCACCGCCCCCTCAGCGTGTCACCGCCTCCCCCAGCGTGGCACCGCCCCCCCAGCATGTCACCGCCCCTCCCAGCGTGTCACCGCCCCCCCCAGCGTGTCACCGCCCCCCCTCCAGCGTGTCACCGCCCCCCTCCAGCGTGTCACCGCCCCCCCCCAGCGTGTCACCGCCCCCCCCCAGCGTGGCACCGCCCCCTCAGCGTGGCACCGCCCCCCTCCAGCGTGTCACCGCCTCCCCCAGCGTGGCACCGCCCCCCCCAGCATGTCACCGCCCCTCCCAGCGTGTCACCGCCCCCCCCAGCGTGTCACCGCCCCCCCTCCAGCGTGTCACCGCCCCCCCTCCAGCGTGTCACCGCCCCCCTCCAGCGTGTCACCGCCCCCCTCCAGCGTGTCACCGCCCCCCCAGCGTGTCACCGCCCCCCTCCAGCGTGTCACCGCCCCCCTCCAGCGTGTCACCGCCCCCCTCCAGCGTGTCACCGCCCCCCTCCAGCGTGTCACCGCCCCCCCCCCAGCGTGTCACCGCCCCCCCCCAGCGTGTCACCGCCCCCCCAGCGTGGCACCGCCCCCCCAGCGTGGCACCGCCCCCCCCAGCGTGGCACCGCCCCCCCAGCGTGGCACCGCCCCCGCCCAGCGTGTCACCACCCCCCTCCAGCGTGTCACCGCCCCCCAGCCTGAACCCCACCCCCCAGCATGGCACCGCCCTCAACAACATGGCGCCAGATGCTTTCAGGGTTGTGGCTGGTAGAGGTTGCAGCTCTTCTGCTGTGTCCCAGGTCAGTGCCAGTCTCTGCTGCTTTGTGGGGTTTCTCTATAGCAGCCGCTGGAGGTGCGCGGGGCTTGGGGGGGTGGCCACCGGCGGGGCAGCGCGGGGCTTTTGGGGGGGAGGGGGGGGCGTGTCCGGGCTTGACCGGTGGGGCTCTGCGGGGGTGGCGGCTGCTGCCTCAACCGTACCCAGAGGCCCCGTGGGAGCTCAATGCTGCCACCCTGTGTGTAATGGCCGGCAGTGCAGCCGTGCCGCGGCGTGTGCCGCCCCGGGGGAGCTCAATGCTGCCACCCGGTGTGTAATGGCCGGCAGTGCAGCCGTACCGCGGCGTATAGCGCCCCGTGGGAGCTCAGTGCTCAACCCTGTGTGTAATGGCCGCAGTGCAGCCGTGCCGCGGCGTGTGCCGCCCCGTGGGAGCTAATTTCTGCAGCCTAACTGCGCCGAATGCTCGAAAATTCTTAAGGGAAGAGCGGAGAGCTTGACTCGAGTGTCGCTATGGATCCGGCGCCTGCGCCCTAGCCCGGCTCTGCTGGCGCCAGAGGGGCAGCGTTCCGGTGGTCGCTATGGATCCGGCGCCTGCGCCCTAGCCCGGCTCTGCTCGCGCCAGGGGGGCAGCGTCCCGGTGGTCGCTATGGATCCGACGCCTGCGCCCTAGCCCGGCTCTGCTGGCGCCAGAGGGGCAGCGTCCCGGTGGTCGCTATGGATCCGGCGCCTGCGCCCTAGCCCGGCTCTGCTCGCGCCAGGGGGTCAGCGTCCCGGTGGTCGCTATGGAAAAAAAATCCATCTGAAAAAAGAAGTAGCAGAGAAGGAAAGCTGAAGCTGCAAAGATTGCAGTCCCCTCAGTTCTGGTTGTAGCCGGGTGGGGGTTGGTCTCTTCTCCCAGGCAAGCAGCACCAGAACAAGAGGACACAGTCTCAAGCTGTGCCAGGGGAGGTTTAGGCTGGATGTTAGGAAGAGGCTTACAGCTTGGCCAAAGACTCTTCCGATCCCTGTCTTCTGGTCGTGACCAGCAGCGTGCACGGGTGGCCAAGAAGGCCACTGGCAACCTGGCCAATATCAGGATCAGAGTGGCCAGCAGGAGCAGGGAGGTCATTCTGCCCCTGCACTTGGCACTGGTTAGGGCACACCTTGAGTCCCGTGTCCAGTTCTGGGCCCCTCCGTTTAAGCAAGACGTTGAGTTGCTGGAAGGTGTCCGGAGAAGGGCAACAAAGCTGGGGAGGGGTTTGGAGCACAGGCCTGTGAGGAGAGGCTGAGGGAGCTGGGGTTGCTTAGCCTGGAGAAGAGGAGGCTCAGGGGAGACCTTCTTGCTTTCTACGACTCCCTGAAGGGAGGTTGTAGCCAGGTGGGGGTTGGTCTCTTCTTCCAGGCAAGCAGCACCAGAACAAGAGGACACAGTCTCAAGCTGTGCCAGGGGAGGTTTAGGCTAGAGGTTAGGAAGAGGTTCTGCACAGAGAGAGTGATTGCCCATTGGAATGGGCTGCCCAGGGAGGTGGTGGAGTCACCATCTTTGGAGGTGTTCAGGAGGAGACTGGATAGGGTGCTTGGTTGCATGGTTTAGTTGATTAGGTGGTGTTGGATGATAGGTTGGACACGATGATCTTGAAGGTCTCTTCCAACCTGGTCCATTCCATCCCATTCCAATCAACTAAACCATGGCACTGAGTGCCTCATCCAGTCTCTTTCTAAACACTCCCAGTGATGGTGACTCCACCACCTCCCTGGGCAGCACATTCCAAAGGCCAATCTCTCTTTCAACCTGCTCTATTCTATTCTATGAAGACCTTCTTCCTAACATCCTGGTTTCATTGGTGAGAGCAACAGACTTGGTTGCTGCCACCCGCTGCTAAGGGGTCTGAGTGGCCCCCAAATGGGGTTTGGAGGCAGGTAAAGGTTTCTTTTGGCGTGTGAAGGGGTTTTGTGGGCATCTAGAAGGGGTGTGGAGCCCCCTGAAAGGGTCTGGGATAGTGTCAGGGGGTTCTGGGCTGGTCTACCAGCGGGTCTGGGGACATTAGAAGCGTCTGGGGGTACCTAAAATGGAGCTGGGCGTATGAGATGGGGGGTTTGGGTGCCTCCAAAGGGGTTTTGTGGGCATCTAAGTTGGGGAATCTGGGGGGGTCCTGAAGGAGTTGGGGGGTTCTCGTCAAGCTATGAGCAGACACACAGAGAGATGTTAACGGACTTTCTTTGATCATTCCAGGTCTGGTGTGCTGGGACTGGCAGGATCTTCCTGAGCTGTCCATGTACAGTTTCTGTCGACACTCTTCAGCTCGTACATCCGGTTTGCTGACAGAGGGTGTGGGGTTTGTGGGGCCCGGCAGCGAGACTTTTCCAAAGAGGAGCTCTTCAGGGCAGCTCCAAGGTTAGGTTTGGATTCTCCTGGAGTCGCACACAGAACGAGTCTCACGATTCCAGTGGTCTAATTTCATAGCTGCATTTTCATCTCTCTGCCTAGGTGACAGGACGACCTCACTAATGAAGAGAGATAGCCTGAGCTCTGCAGGAACCTTGAACCCAAGCAGCCAGTGCCTTCTGTGAGTACAAGCTGTCCTTGCTCAATGTGGAAGTAGTTGAGAGCTGAAGCCAGACCACACCATAATTCCCTCAGCTTCCTCTTCTGCAGATTAAACAGTCCCAGTTCCCTCAGCCACTCCTCATAAGACTTGTTATCCAGACCCCTCACCAGCTTTGTGGCCCTTCTCTGGACTCACTCTCTCACAAGGGGTGTCCTGGGGAACACCACTTGTGCCCTGCCGGCCACCGGCTGGGTTTAACTCTGTTCCCCACCGCTCTTGGGGCCTGGCCATCCATCCTGTTCTGCTGTCCAGCAGTCCCTTTGAAAAAAAATCCATCTGAAAAAAGAAGTAGCAGAGAAGGAAAGCTGAAGCTGCAAAGACTGCAGTCCCCTCAGTTCTGGTTGTAGCCAGGTGGGGGTTGGTCTCTTCTCCCAGGCAAGCAGCACCAGAGCAAGAGGACACAGTCTCAAGCTGTGCCAGGGGAGGTTTAGGCTGGATGTTAGGAAGAAGGTCTTCATAGAATAGAATAGAGCAGGTTGAAAGAGAGATTGGCCTTTGGAATGTGCTGCTCAGTGAGGTGGTGCCCAGGGAGTCACCATCACTGGAAGTGTTTAGAAAGAGACTGGATGAGGCACTCAGTGCCATGGTTTAGTTGATTAGATGGTGTTGGAATGGAATGGTATGGAATGGAACGGAATAGAAAAGAATAGACCAGACCGAGTTGGAAGAGACCTTCAAGATCATCGTGTCCAACCTATCATCCAACACCACCTAATCAACTAAACCATGCAACCAAGCACCCTATCCAGTCTCCTCCTGAACACCTCCAAAGATGGTGACTCCACCACCTCCCTGGGCAGCCCATTCCAATGGGCCATCACTCTCTCTGTGCAGAACCTCTTCCTAACCTCTAGCCTAAACCTCCCCTGGTGCAGCCTGAGACTGTGTCCTCTTGCTGGGCCCGGTGATGATCAAAGTTCTTTTCCAACCTGCTTACTCCTGTTTGGGTTTATTCTCCTGTATGAATTGTCAGTTCAAAGCACTCGAGAGAAATGATGTGATGGCTGTGCTGCAAAGCATCAGACTGGGGACCGAAAGACAACCTCCTGTGGATCGATGTACCGGGATATTCCAGGAACCTCTGTGCTGCCATAGACCTGGACTTAAACTCGTTCCAGATGCCGCGGTGTGTTCCACATGACAATCGCACTCGGCACGTGAAGAGTGGCCAAGAGACTTCCCTTGTTTCCTTTGTGGAAGGCTTTTGTTTGTCCCCCGGCCCCGGGGGCCGTGTTCCTCTCGGGCAGGCTGCGGACGAGGCTGCCCTCGGCAGCAGGCGTGCCGCAAGCGGAGCGGCGAAGCTGTGTTCCTGGCAGTTCTCTCTCCGCCTGGATCAGGACAAAGGTACCGGCTGACAAGGACTTGCACTGACACAGGGTCAGAGAGCTGAGAGCACCAAAGGGTTTAATTGGTGAGAGCAACAGACTTGGTTGCTGCCACCCGCTGCTAAGGGGTCTGAGTGGGCCCCAAATGGGGTTTGGAGGCAGGTAAAGGTTTCTTTTGGCGTGTGAAGGGGTTTTGTGGGCATCTAGAAGGGGTGTGGAGCCCCCTGAAAGGGTCTGGGATAGTGTCAGGGGGTTCTGGGCTGGTCCACCAGCGGGTCTGGGGACATTAGAAGCGTCTGGGGGTACCTAAAACGGAGCTGGGCGTATCAGATGGGGGGTTTGGGTGCCTCCAAAGGGGTTTTGTGGGCATCTAAGTTGGGGAATCTGTGGGGGTCCTGAAGGAGTTGGGGGGTTCTCAGTGAGGTTTTGGAGTCTCTATGGAGTGCCTGCAGTCTCCTGGAGTGCCTGTGCTTGAAACCCCCCAGAGGCCGCGCAGAGTGGTGCTCACAGTAGCTCTGCAAGCCTGCCATGGGCTCAGGAGGCTGTGCAGCGGTTAAACCTTTTCTTTTGCTCAAGCACAATCTTTCTGAATTCTTTTCTTGGATTTTTTTTTTCCCAGGGTGATGTGAAACTGTCTGATTTTGGGCTAAGCACAGCTGTTCAGAAGTCTCAGAGACCTGAGCTCTACAGGAACCTTGAACCCAAGCAGCCAGTGCCTTCTGTGAGTACAAGCTGTCCTTGTTCAACGTGGAACTAGTTGAGAGCTGAAGCCAGACCACACCATAATTCCCTTAGCTTCCTCTTCTGCAGATTAAACAGTCCCAGTTCCTTCAGCCACTCCTCATAAGACTTGTTATCCAGACCCCTCACCAGCTTTGTGGCCCTTCTCTGGACTCACTCTCTCACAAGGGGTGTCCTGGGGAACACCACTTGTGCCCGGCCGGCCACCGGCTGGGTTTAACTCTGTTCCCCACCGCTCTCGGGGCCCGGCCATCCATCCTGTTCTGCTGTCCAGCAGTCCCTTTGAAAAAAAATCCATCTGAAAAAAGAAGTAGCAGAGAAGGAAAGCTGAAGCTGCAAAGACTGCAGTCCCCTCAGTTCTTGTGGTACCCTCTGTGAGATCCTAAGCCACCTGAACTGAGCCGGTCAGGCAGCCAAGCTAGTGCAGCAGTGTCTTCTGGAGAGTTGATAGGAGCCAGTTCTGTGAGGTTTGTTGAAGTGAGTGGCCAGTCGTTCTACATGAACAATTGTCTTAGTGCTAGCAAGCAGGAGGCTCTGAAGTGTGGTACTTTGAGAGCTCCATTCATACTTGCCCTTCAGGAGGAGCCAGCTCTTTCATTGAAGGATCTTCCTGAGCTGTCCAAGTACAATTTCTGTTGACACTTTTCAGCTCTTACATCCAGGTTGCTGACAGAGGATGTTGGGTTTGTGGGCCCTGGCAGCGACAGTTTTCCAAAGAGGAGCTCTAAGGCCAGCTGCAAGGTTAGGTTTGGATTCTCCAGGGGTGCCTGTGCTTGAAAGCCCCCCAGAGGCCGTGCAGAGTGGTGCTCGCAGTAGCTCTGTGCAAGTCTGCCATGGGCTCAGGAGGCCAGTATCTAGAGAGAGGGAGAGGGAAGGACAGTGACACTTCTAAGACAGTTTTAAAGAAATAATTATGAGAAGAGGCAAATTAATTCTGGGGACTCATGTGATATATCTGTTTAAGAGAAAAAAAAATGAAGGAGGTTTCTGACCATAACCAGGCTGACAAAGCACAGTAATGTGGTTTCCTATGGGATTCAACTCCTCCTGCATTGCACAGGACACTTCAACAGCTGTCCTGACAAGCTCTAAGTAATGAACTTAATCCACCCTGTGCAAGCAATGGGGCAAAAGATTACAAAATCCATGTATGCAATTGAGATGTGTTACGTTGGGACGCCCAGGATACACCTCATCAAGCTCTCCTAGTTTTTAGACGCAAGATGGAAGAAGGAAGGGGGAAGACAGAGCAGAAGGTCTATTTAAATATGAAACTCCTAGGCTGAAAGAAAAGAAAAACATTTTAAAGAGCACTCAGTGAGACTCTGTCACCAGCATAGCTAATCACAGAATCACTGAGTGTTAGGGGTTGGAAGGGACCCCAAAATAGCATCCGGTCCAACCCCTGTGCCAGTGCAGGATCACCTGGGGCAGGTTTTGAATGTCTCCAGAGACTCCACTAACTCTCTGGGCAGCCTGCTCCAGGGCTCTGGCACACACAGTGAAAAGGTTTTCCCTTCTGTTCCTGTGGAACTTCCTCCTTTTATTCGTCGGACACAGCGAAGCCGCTGGGTCGTGTTGCTGCGGCAAGGTGACCCACCCTGTAGTTGAGGGCCTGGGTCTGTGCCTTCATGGCAGCCTGTTCCCTTGGCACCCTGTCAGCTTAACAGCCCTGTACTCGGGGTCTGTGTGACGAGTTGTGGAGCCCTCCATTCCCCCTTCTGTCCCCAGCAGCAGCCCAAGGTCCCTGTAAGCAGGGCTGGGGAGGCTGCTTTAGGCAGCTAACAGGAACCAACCTTGCCTGGCCCTTAGGGGGCTGAGGTCAGTCCCTGGGCTCCTGAAGAGGTGGTGTTGCGCTGCTGCCAGGAGGGCCGGCCCGTAGGTGGGGCACGGGCCAGAGCCTGTGGCTCTCTGTGGGGCTTTTTGGGAGTGCTGCTGAGGCCTCACTCTGTCCTGTTGGCATCCTTTGTCAGGGTAGCCAGATCCTAGGCCCGATGTCTATCGTTAGCTCAATTGCAGAATTTCCTCGTCTGCTGTTCCTGTCCGTAAATTTTTGCCAGTGCTTCTGTAATAAAAAGGTTTTTATTTCTCCTGTAACTTGCAAGCTGGTGACCTCCTTAGGAGCACCACTGTGTTGTTCACAAAGTTCTTTGCTGTTGCAAAGCTGGGAGAAGTGTGAGGTTCAGCTGATGAAGTTTCTCTCTTTTAGAAGTGTCTGCTCAGCCGTCCTCTTCCTGGATCTCGGAGCTTTGTCTCTCCCTGTTTGCGGTGCCCCGACAAGGACTTGTGCCGACACATCCTCGGGAAGCTGAAACCACCAAAGGGTTTAATGGGTTTGAGACAAAATTCACCCAACTCATTCTGCGGTGGTGTACGGGAAAGAGTCGGTAGGGGAAGCCGCAGGACAGCCTGCAGCAAAGCTCAGGACTTGTTCCCTCGCCTCTTCCTTCTGCGCGTGTCCTCGTCGGCCGCCTGTAAGCGAGACGCTTCGCCAGCTGGCTTGTTTGAATTCAGTAAAGTTATGGCATGGAAGTTATCTGGTAGGAGTCGTTGCTAAACAGATGTAGTTGAAGCTTTGTATCTTCCGTTCTCTCTACTAGTTATTCTAATCTTGCCCTGTTGGTTTAGCCCATCAGTTTTCATGTTCTCTTCATCTATTAGTAGCAGAAGAAAGGGCCCCTTGATTCCAGTATTTCTTGCTGTAGTTCAGAGGTAGAGTTGGCTTTCCCTCTGACCTTTTATACTTTTACTTTGTGTTAAGTGGAACCCAAAACTGAATAGGATACTTTGTGTAAAGCTTGAGCAGCCCTTAACTTTCGAATTATTATACTGCATGCACTACTGCTTTGCAACATTCACAGGACTGTGGTGGTGTCAGACAGTTCACTTGCATTTAGCTCCTCAGGGGCCAGGCCTTCCTTTGGGCTGATAGTCTTGGCCAAAGCTGCAATGTTCAGTCCTTGCTGTGAAAGGCAGGAGGTGCTGGCTGGGCAGTTTGCTTTATTTTGTGCCTTTCTGGGGGCGAATCAAAGGGAGTGGGGGGATTGTGGGTGGGCTGGTTCTGCCACGTGGGGCAGGGGGCTGCTGCAGCAGAGGAGCAGGTGAGCGAGGGCTGGGGGCCCCCCCCTAAAGTGCTGAAAATTCTCCGAGGGCACCACACTATCTTTAAAAGTGTAAGTACTGGGGTGAGGCGAGGCGGAGGCAAACCTCTGGTTTGCAGCTGGAGAGGGAGGGCTTGGAGTGACTGGTGCGTAAGAAAGCTTTGGAAACGACCCCTGTCTGCCCTCTCTGCTTCTAAAAGGCTTTTAGCATTGGAAAATAAAACCCACGTGGGGGCCCGGCTGCTGCCCACGCCCAGGGAGGTGCTCAGTGCTGCCACCCGGTGTGTAACGGCCGGCAGTGCAGCCGTGCCGTGGCGTGTGTCGCCCCGGGGGAGCTCAATGCTGCCACCCGGTGTGTACTGGCCGGCAGTGCAGCCGTGCCGCGGCGTGTGCCGCCCCGGGGGAGCTAATTTCTGCAGCCTAACTGCGCTGAATGCTCGAAAATTCTTAGGGGGAGAGCGGAGAGCTTGACTCGAGCGTCGCTATGGATCCGGCGCCTGCGCCCTAGCCCGGATCTGCTTCCCAGTCGCTTCCAGTTCTCTGCCAGTCCTTTGGTGGGGGGAAACTGTTGGGACCGGGAGGGCACCGGGAGGAGGCCATTACTGTGTAGTTTGGTAATACCGACGGCTGCAGCTGGTGCTGAGCTAAACAGAATGATCACAGAAGGCTTTTGCTCTGAAGCCAGAGCTGCCTGCTGGCGGAACGAACGTTTTTCTGACAGCTCTTGGAGGAACATTTCTGTACAGGTGTTCCCCAGGGCTCCTCAGCTGCTCAGAACTCAACGTGTTGTCTTGGAGGGGAATAAAACCCAATGGAAAGCTGAGAGTGAGGTGACCACGCAGGCACCGCCCCCCCCGGCGTGGCACCGCCCCCCCAGCGTGGCACCGCCCCCTCAGCGTGTCACCGCCTCCCCCAGCGTGGCACCGCCCCCCCAGCATGTCACCGCCCCTCCCAGCGTGTCACCGCCCCCCCAGCGTGTCACCGCCCCCCTCCAGCGTGTCACCGCCCCCCTCCAGCGTGTCACCGCCCCCCCCCAGCGTGTCACCGCCCCCCCCAGCGTGGCACCGCCCCCTCAGCGTGGCACCGCCCCCCTCCAGCGTGTCACCGCCTCCCCCAGCGTGGCACCGCCCCCCCAGCATGTCACCCGCCCCTCCCAGCGTGTCACCGCCCCCCCAGCGTGTCACCGCCCCCCTCCAGCGTGTCACCGCCCCCCTCCAGCGTGTCACCGCCCCCCTCCAGCGTGTCACCGCCCCCCTCCAGCGTGTCACCGCCCCCCCAGCGTGTCACCGCCCCCCTCCAGCGTGTCACCGCCCCCCTCCAGCGTGTCACCGCCCCCCTCCAGCGTGTCACCGCCCCCCTCCAGCGTGTCACCGCCCCCCCCAGCGTGTCACCGCCCCCCCCCAGCGTGTCACCGCCCCCCCCAGCGTGTCACCGCCCCCCCCAGCGTGGCACCGCCCCCCCAGCGTGGCACCGCCCCCGCCCAGCGTGTCACCACCCCCCCTCCAGCGTGTCACCGCCCCCCAGCCTGAACCCCACCCCCCAGCATGGCACCGCCCTCAACAACATGGCGCCAGATGCTTTCAGGGTTGTGGCTGGTAGAGGTTGCAGCTCTTCTGCTGTGTCCCAGGTCAGTGCCAGTCTCTGCTGCTTTGTGGGGTTTCTCTATAGCAGCCGCTGGAGGTGCGCGGGGCTTGGGGGGGTGGCCACCGGCGGGGCAGCGCGGGGCTTTTGGGGGGGAGGGGGGGGCGTGTCCGGGCTTGACCGGTGGGGCTCTGCGGGGGTGGCGGCTGCTGCCTCAACCGTACCCAGAGGCCCCGTGGGAGCTCAATGCTGCCACCCTGTGTGTAATGGCCGGCAGTGCAGCCGTGCCGCGGCGTGTGCCGCCCCGGGGGAGCTCAATGCTGCCACCCGGTGTGTAATGGCCGGCAGTGCAGCCGTACCGCGGCGTATAGCGCCCCGTGGGAGCTCAGTGCTCAACCCTGTGTGTAATGGCCGCAGTGCAGCCGTGCCGCGGCGTGTGCCGCCCCGTGGGAGCTAATTTCTGCAGCCTAACTGCGCCGAATGCTCGAAAATTCTTAAGGGAAGAGCGGAGAGCGGAGAGCTTGACTCGAGTGTCGCTATGGATCCGGCGCCTGCGCCCTAGCCCGGCTCTGCTGGCGCCACAGGGGCAGCGTTCCGGTGGTCGCTATGGATCCGGCGCCTGCGCCCTAGCCCGGCTCTGCTCGCGCCAGGGGGGCAGCGTCCCGGTGGTCGCTATGGATCCGGCGCCTGCGCCCTAGCCCGGCTCTGCTGGCGCCAGAGGGGCAGCGTCCCGGTGGTCGCTATGGATCCGGCGCCTGCGCCCTAGCCCGGCTCTGCTCGCGCCAGGGGGTCAGCGTCCCGGTGGTCGCTATGGAAAAAAAATCCATCTGAAAAAAGAAGTAGCAGAGAAGGAAAGCTGAAGCTGCAAAGATTGCAGTCCCCTCAGTTCTGGTTGTAGCCGGGTGGGGGTTGGTCTCTTCTCCCAGGCAAGCAGCACCAGAACAAGAGGACACAGTCTCAAGCTGTGCCAGGGGAGGTTTAGGCTGGATGTTAGGAAGAGGCTTACAGCTTGGCCAAAGACTCTTCCGATCCCTGTCTTCTGGTCGTGACCAGCAGCGTGCACGGGTGGCCAAGAAGGCCACTGGCAACCTGGCCAATATCAGGATCAGAGTGGCCAGCAGGAGCAGGGAGGTCATTCTGCCCCTGCACTTGGCACTGGTTAGGGCACACCTTGAGTCCCGTGTCCAGTTCTGGGCCCCTCCGTTTAAGCAAGACGTTGAGTTGCTGGAAGGTGTCCGGAGAAGGGCAACAAAGCTGGGGAGGGGTTTGGAGCACAGGCCTGTGAGGAGAGGCTGAGGGAGCTGGGGTTGCTTAGCCTGGAGAAGAGGAGGCTCAGGGGAGACCTTCTTGCTTTCTACGACTCCCTGAAGGGAGGTTGTAGCCAGGTGGGGGTTGGTCTCTTCTTCCAGGCAAGCAGCACCAGAACAAGAGGACACAGTCTCAAGCTGTGCCAGGGGAGGTTTAGGCTAGAGGTTAGGAAGAGGTTCTGCACAGAGAGAGTGATTGCCCATTGGAATGGGCTGCCCAGGGAGGTGGTGGAGTCACCATCTTTGGAGGTGTTCAGGAGGAGACTGGATAGGGTGCTTGGTTGCATGGTTTAGTTGATTAGGTGGTGTTGGATGATAGGTTGGACACGATGATCTTGAAGGTCTCTTCCAACCTGGTCCATTCCATCCCATTCCAATCAACTAAACCATGGCACTGAGTGCCTCATCCAGTCTCTTTCTAAACACTCCCAGTGATGGTGACTCCACCACCTCCCTGGGCAGCACATTCCAAAGGCCAATCTCTCTTTCAACCTGCTCTATTCTATTCTATGAAGACCTTCTTCCTAACATCCTGGTTTCATTGGTGAGAGCAACAGACTTGGTTGCTGCCACCCGCTGCTAAGGGGTCTGAGTGGCCCCCAAATGGGGTTTGGAGGCAGGTAAAGGTTTCTTTTGGCGTGTGAAGGGGTTTTGTGGGCATCTAGAAGGGGTGTGGAGCCCCCTGAAAGGGTCTGGGATAGTGTCAGGGGGTTCTGGGCTGGTCTACCAGCGGGTCTGGGGACATTAGAAGCGTCTGGGGGTACCTAAAATGGAGCTGGGCGTATGAGATGGGGGGTTTGGGTGCCTCCAAAGGGGTTTTGTGGGCATCTAAGTTGGGGAATCTGGGGGGGTCCTGAAGGAGTTGGGGGGTTCTCGTCAAGCTATGAGCAGACACACAGAGAGATGTTAACGGACTTTCTTTGATCATTCCAGGTCTGGTGTGCTGGGACTGGCAGGATCTTCCTGAGCTGTCCATGTACAGTTTCTGTCGACACTCTTCAGCTCGTACATCCGGTTTGCTGACAGAGGGTGTGGGGTTTGTGGGGCCCGGCAGCGAGACTTTTCCAAAGAGGAGCTCTTCAGGGCAGCTCCAAGGTTAGGTTTGGATTCTCCTGGAGTCGCACACAGAACGAGTCTCACGATTCCAGTGGTCTAATTTCATAGCTGCATTTTCATCTCTCTGCCTAGGTGACAGGACGACCTCACTAATGAAGAGAGATAGCCTGAGCTCTGCAGGAACCTTGAACCCAAGCAGCCAGTGCCTTCTGTGAGTACAAGCTGTCCTTGCTCAACGTGGAAGTAGTTGAGAGCTGAAGCCAGACCACACCATAATTCCCTCAGCTTCCTCTTCTGCAGAATAAACAGTCCCAGTTCCCTCAGCCACTCCTCATAAGACTTGTTATCCAGACCCCTCACCAGCTTTGTGGCCCTTCTCTGGACTCACTCTCTCACAAGGGGTGTCCTGGGGAACACCACTTGTGCCCTGCCGGCCACCGGCTGGGTTTAACTCTGTTCCCCACCGCTCTTGGGGCCTGGCCATCCATCCTGTTCTGCTGTCCAGCAGTCCCTTTGAAAAAAAATCCATCTGAAAAAAGAAGTAGCAGAGAAGGAAAGCTGAAGCTGCAAAGACTGCAGTCCCCTCAGTTCTGGTTGTAGCCAGGTGGGGGTTGGTCTCTTCTCCCAGGCAAGCAGCACCAGAGCAAGAGGACACAGTCTCAAGCTGTGCCAGGGGAGGTTTAGGCTGGATGTTAGGAAGAAGGTCTTCATAGAATAGAATAGAGCAGGTTGAAAGAGAGATTGGCCTTTGGAATGTGCTGCTCAGTGAGGTGGTGCCCAGGGAGTCACCATCACTGGAAGTGTTTAGAAAGAGACTGGATGAGGCACTCAGTGCCATGGTTTAGTTGATTAGATGGTGTTGGAATGGAATGGTATGGAATGGAACGGAATAGAAAAGAATAGACCAGACCGAGTTGGAAGAGACCTTCAAGATCATCGTGTCCAACCTATCATCCAACACCACCTAATCAACTAAACCATGCAACCAAGCACCCTATCCAGTCTCCTCCTGAACACCTCCAAAGATGGTGACTCCACCACCTCCCTGGGCAGCCCATTCCAATGGGCCATCACTCTCTCTGTGCAGAACCTCTTCCTAACCTCTAGCCTAAACCTCCCCTGGTGCAGCCTGAGACTGTGTCCTCTTGCTGGGCCCGGTGATGATCAAAGTTCTTTTCCAACCTGCTTACTCCTGTTTGGGTTTATTCTCCTGTATGAATTGTCAGTTCAAAGCACTCGAGAGAAATGATGTGATGGCTGTGCTGCAAAGCATCAGACTGGGGACCGAAAGACAACCTCCTGTGGATCGATGTACCGGGATATTCCAGGAACCTCTGTGCTGCCATAGACCTGGACTTAAACTCGTTCCAGATGCCGCGGTGTGTTCCACATGACAATCGCACTCGGCACGTGAAGAGTGGCCAAGAGACTTCCCTTGTTTCCTTTGTGGAAGGCTTTTGTTTGTCCCCCGGCCCCGGGGGCCGTGTTCCTCTCGGGCAGGCTGCGGACGAGGCTGCCCTCGGCAGCAGGCGTGCCGCAAGCGGAGCGGCGAAGCTGTGTTCCTGGCAGTTCTCTCTCCGCCTGGATCAGGACAAAGGTACCGGCTGACAAGGACTTGCACTGACACAGGGTCAGAGAGCTGAGAGCACCAAAGGGTTTAATTGGTGAGAGCAACAGACTTGGTTGCTGCCACCCGCTGCTAAGGGGTCTGAGTGGGCCCCAAATGGGGTTTGGAGGCAGGTAAAGGTTTCTTTTGGCGTGTGAAGGGGTTTTGTGGGCATCTAGAAGGGGTGTGGAGCCCCCTGAAAGGGTCTGGGATAGTGTCAGGGGGTTCTGGGCTGGTCCACCAGCGGGTCTGGGGACATTAGAAGCGTCTGGGGGTACCTAAAACGGAGCTGGGCGTATCAGATGGGGGGTTTGGGTGCCTCCAAAGGGGTTTTGTGGGCATCTAAGTTGGGGAATCTGTGGGGGTCCTGAAGGAGTTGGGGGGTTCTCAGTGAGGTTTTGGAGTCTCTATGGAGTGCCTGCAGTCTCCTGGAGTGCCTGTGCTTGAAACCCCCCAGAGGCCGCGCAGAGTGGTGCTCACAGTAGCTCTGCAAGCCTGCCATGGGCTCAGGAGGCTGTGCAGCGGTTAAACCTTTTCTTTTGCTCAAGCACAATCTTTCTGAATTCTTTTCTTGGATTTTTTTTTTCCCAGGGTGATGTGAAACTGTCTGATTTTGGGCTAAGCACAGCTGTTCAGAAGTCTCAGAGACCTGAGCTCTACAGGAACCTTGAACCCAAGCAGCCAGTGCCTTCTGTGAGTACAAGCTGTCCTTGTTCAACGTGGAACTAGTTGAGAGCTGAAGCCAGACCACACCATAATTCCCTTAGCTTCCTCTTCTGCAGATTAAACAGTCCCAGTTCCTTCAGCCACTCCTCATAAGACTTGTTATCCAGACCCCTCACCAGCTTTGTGGCCCTTCTCTGGACTCACTCTCTCACAAGGGGTGTCCTGGGGAACACCACTTGTGCCCGGCCGGCCACCGGCTGGGTTTAACTCTGTTCCCCACCGCTCTCGGGGCCCGGCCATCCATCCTGTTCTGCTGTCCAGCAGTCCCTTTGAAAAAAAATCCATCTGAAAAAAGAAGTAGCAGAGAAGGAAAGCTGAAGCTGCAAAGACTGCAGTCCCCTCAGTTCTTGTGGTACCCTCTGTGAGATCCTAAGCCACCTGAACTGAGCCGGTCAGGCAGCCAAGCTAGTGCAGCAGTGTCTTCTGGAGAGTTGATAGGAGCCAGTTCTGTGAGGTTTGTTGAAGTGAGTGGCCAGTCGTTCTACATGAACAATTGTCTTAGTGCTAGCAAGCAGGAGGCTCTGAAGTGTGGTACTTTGAGAGCTCCATTCATACTTGCCCTTCAGGAGGAGCCAGCTCTTTCATTGAAGGATCTTCCTGAGCTGTCCAAGTACAATTTCTGTTGACACTTTTCAGCTCTTACATCCAGGTTGCTGACAGAGGATGTTGGGTTTGTGGGCCCTGGCAGCGACAGTTTTCCAAAGAGGAGCTCTAAGGCCAGCTGCAAGGTTAGGTTTGGATTCTCCAGGGGTGCCTGTGCTTGAAAGCCCCCCAGAGGCCGTGCAGAGTGGTGCTCGCAGTAGCTCTGTGCAAGTCTGCCATGGGCTCAGGAGGCCAGTATCTAGAGAGAGGGAGAGGGAAGGACAGTGACACTTCTAAGACAGTTTTAAAGAAATAATTATGAGAAGAGGCAAATTAATTCTGGGGACTCATGTGATATATCTGTTTAAGAGAAAAAAAAATGAAGGAGGTTTCTGACCATAACCAGGCTGACAAAGCACAGTAATGTGGTTTCCTATGGGATTCAACTCCTCCTGCATTGCACAGGACACTTCAACAGCTGTCCTGACAAGCTCTAAGTAATGAACTTAATCCACCCTGTGCAAGCAATGGGGCAAAAGATTACAAAATCCATGTATGCAATTGAGATGTGTTACGTTGGGACGCCCAGGATACACCTCATCAAGCTCTCCTAGTTTTTAGACGCAAGATGGAAGAAGGAAGGGGGAAGACAGAGCAGAAGGTCTATTTAAATATGAAACTCCTAGGCTGAAAGAAAAGAAAAACATTTTAAAGAGCACTCAGTGAGACTCTGTCACCAGCATAGCTAATCACAGAATCACTGAGTGTTAGGGGTTGGAAGGGACCCCAAAATAGCATCCGGTCCAACCCCTGTGCCAGTGCAGGATCACCTGGGGCAGGTTTTGAATGTCTCCAGAGACTCCACTAACTCTCTGGGCAGCCTGCTCCAGGGCTCTGGCACACACAGTGAAAAGGTTTTCCCTTCTGTTCCTGTGGAACTTCCTCCTTTTATTCGTCGGACACAGCGAAGCCGCTGGGTCGTGTTGCTGCGGCAAGGTGACCCACCCTGTAGTTGAGGGCCTGGGTCTGTGCCTTCATGGCAGCCTGTTCCCTTGGCACCCTGTCAGCTTAACAGCCCTGTACTCGGGGTCTGTGTGACGAGTTGTGGAGCCCTCCATTCCCCCTTCTGTCCCCAGCAGCAGCCCAAGGTCCCTGTAAGCAGGGCTGGGGAGGCTGCTTTAGGCAGCTAACAGGAACCAACCTTGCCTGGCCCTTAGGGGGCTGAGGTCAGTCCCTGGGCTCCTGAAGAGGTGGTGTTGCGCTGCTGCCAGGAGGGCCGGCCCGTAGGTGGGGCACGGGCCAGAGCCTGTGGCTCTCTGTGGGGCTTTTTGGGAGTGCTGCTGAGGCCTCACTCTGTCCTGTTGGCATCCTTTGTCAGGGTAGCCAGATCCTAGGCCCGATGTCTATCGTTAGCTCAATTGCAGAATTTCCTCGTCTGCTGTTCCTGTCCGTAAATTTTTGCCAGTGCTTCTGTAATAAAAAGGTTTTTATTTCTCCTGTAACTTGCAAGCTGGTGACCTCCTTAGGAGCACCACTGTGTTGTTCACAAAGTTCTTTGCTGTTGCAAAGCTGGGAGAAGTGTGAGGTTCAGCTGATGAAGTTTCTCTCTTTTAGAAGTGTCTGCTCAGCCGTCCTCTTCCTGGATCTCGGAGCTTTGTCTCTCCCTGTTTGCGGTGCCCCGACAAGGACTTGTGCCGACACATCCTCGGGAAGCTGAAACCACCAAAGGGTTTAATGGGTTTGAGACAAAATTCACCCAACTCATTCTGCGGTGGTGTACGGGAAAGAGTCGGTAGGGGAAGCCGCAGGACAGCCTGCAGCAAAGCTCAGGACTTGTTCCCTCGCCTCTTCCTTCTGCGCGTGTCCTCGTCGGCCGCCTGTGAGCGAGACGCTTCGCCAGCTGGCTTGTTTGAATTCAGTAAAGTTATGGCATGGAAGTTATCTGGTAGGAGTCGTTGCTAAACAGATGTAGTTGAAGCTTTGTATCTTCCGTTCTCTCTACTAGTTATTCTAATCTTGCCCTGTTGGTTTAGCCCATCAGTTTTCATGTTCTCTTCATCTATTAGTAGCAGAAGAAAGGGCCCCTTGATTCCAGTATTTCTTGCTGTAGTTCAGAGGTAGAGTTGGCTTTCCCTCTGACCTTTTATACTTTTACTTTGTGTTAAGTGGAACCCAAAACTGAATAGGATACTTTGTGTAAAGCTTGAGCAGCCCTTAACTTTCGAATTATTATACTGCATGCACTACTGCTTTGCAACATTCACAGGACTGTGGTGGTGTCAGACAGTTCACTTGCATTTAGCTCCTCAGGGGCCAGGCCTTCCTTTGGGCTGATAGTCTTGGCCAAAGCTGCAATGTTCAGTCCTTGCTGTGAAAGGCAGGAGGTGCTGGCTGGGCAGTTTGCTTTATTTTGTGCCTTTCTGGGGGCGAATCAAAGGGAGTGGGGGGATTGTGGGTGGGCTGGTTCTGCCACGTGGGGCAGGGGGCTGCTGCAGCAGAGGAGCAGGTGAGTGAGGGCTGGGGGCCCCCCCCCTAAAGTGCTGAAAATTCTCCGAGGGCACCACACTATCTTTAAAAGTGTAAGTACTGGGGTGAGGCGAGGCGGAGGCAAACCTCTGGTTTGCAGCTGGAGAGGGAGGGCTTGGAGTGACTGGTGCGTAAGAAAGCTTTGGAAACGACCCCTGTCTGCCCTCTCTGCTTCTAAAAGGCTTTTAGCATTGGAAAATAAAACCCACGTGGGGGCCCGGCTGCTGCCCACGCCCAGGGAGGTGCTCAGTGCTGCCACCCGGTGTGTAACGGCCGGCAGTGCAGCCGTGCCGTGGCGTGTGTCGCCCCGGGGGAGCTCAATGCTGCCACCCGGTGTGTACTGGCCGGCAGTGCAGCCGTGCCGCGGCGTGTGCCGCCCCGGGGGAGCTAATTTCTGCAGCCTAACTGCGCTGAATGCTCGAAAATTCTTAGGGGGAGAGCGGAGAGCTTGACTCGAGCGTCGCTATGGATCCGGCGCCTGCGCCCTAGCCCGGATCTGCTTCCCAGTCGCTTCCAGTTCTCTGCCAGTCCTTTGGTGGGGGGAAACTGTTGGGACCGGGAGGGCACCGGGAGGAGGCCATTACTGTGTAGTTTGGTAATACCGACGGCTGCAGCTGGTGCTGAGCTAAACAGAATGATCACAGAAGGCTTTTGCTCTGAAGCCAGAGCTGCCTGCTGGCGGAACGAACGTTTTTCTGACAGCTCTTGGAGGAACATTTCTGTACAGGTGTTCCCCAGGGCTCCTCAGCTGCTCAGAACTCAACGTGTTGTCTTGGAGGGGAATAAAACCCAATGGAAAGCTGAGAGTGAGGTGACAACGCAGGCACCGCCCCCCCCGGCGTGGCACCGCCCCCCCAGCGTGGCACCGCCCCCTCAGCGTGGCACCGCCCCCCTCCAGCGTGTCACCGCCTCCCCCAGCGTGTCACCGCCCCTCCCAGCGTGTCACCGCCCCCCCCAGCGTGTCACCGTCCCCCTCCAGCGTGTCACCGCCCCCCTCCAGCGTGTCACCGCCCCCCTCCAGCGTGTCACCGCCCACCCCAGCGTGTCACCGCCCCCCCAGCGTGGCACCGCCCCCTCAGCGTGGCACCGCCCCCCTCCAGCGTGTCACCGCCTCCCCCAGCGTGGCACCGCCCCCCCAGCATGTCACCGCCCCCCCAGCGTGTCACCGCCCCCCTCCAGCGTGTCACCGCCCCCCTCCAGCGTGTCACCGCCCCCCTCCAGCGTGTCACCGCCCCCCTCCAGCGTGTCACCGCCCCCCCCAGCGTGTCACCGCCCCCCTCCAGCGTGTCACCGCCCCCCTCCAGCGTGTCACCGCCCCCCTCCAGCGTGTCACCGCCCCCCCTCCAGCGTGTCACCGCCCCCCTCCAGCGTGTCACCGCCCCCCCCCAGCGTGTCACCGCCCCCCCCAGCGTGGCACCGCCCCCCCAGCGTGGCACCGCCCCCCCAGCGTGGCACCGCCCCCCCAGCGTGGCACCGCCCCCGCCCAGCGTGTCACCACCCCCCTCCAGCGTGTCACCGCCCCCCAGCCTGAACCCCACCCCCCAGCATGGCACCGCCCTCAACAACATGGCGCCAGATGCTTTCAGGGTTGTGGCTGGTAGAGGTTGCAGCTCTTCTGCTGTGTCCCAGGTCAGTGCCAGTCTCTGCTGCTTTGTGGGGTTTCTCTATAGCAGCCGCTGGAGGTGCGCGGGGCTTGGGGGGGTGGCCACCGGCGGGGCAGCGCGGGGCTTTTGGGGGGGAGGGGGGGGCGTGTCCGGGCTTGACCGGTGGGGCTCTGCGGGGGTGGCGGCTGCTGCCTCAACCGTACCCAGAGGCCCCGTGGGAGCTCAATGCTGCCACCCTGTGTGTAATGGCCGGCAGTGCAGCCGTGCCGCGGCGTGTGCCGCCCCGGGGGAGCTCAATGCTGCCACCCGGTGTGTAATGGCCGGCAGTGCAGCCGTACCGCGGCGTATAGCGCCCCGTGGGAGCTCAGTGCTCAACCCTGTGTGTAATGGCCGCAGTGCAGCCGTGCCGCGGCGTGTGCCGCCCCGTGGGAGCTAATTTCTGCAGCCTAACTGCGCCGAATGCTCGAAAATTCTTAAGGGAAGAGCGGAGAGCGGAGAGCTTGACTCGAGTGTCGCTATGGATCCGGCGCCTGCGCCCTAGCCCGGCTCTGCTGGCGCCACAGGGGCAGCGTTCCGGTGGTCGCTATGGATCCGGCGCCTGCGCCCTAGCCCGGCTCTGCTCGCGCCAGGGGGGCAGCGTCCCGGTGGTCGCTATGGATCCGGCGCCTGCGCCCTAGCCCGGCTCTGCTGGCGCCAGAGGGGCAGCGTCCCGGTGGTCGCTATGGATCCGGCGCCTGCGCCCTAGCCCGGCTCTGCTCGCGCCAGGGGGGCAGCGTCCCGGTGGTCGCTATGGAAAAAAAATCCATCTGAAAAAAGAAGTAGCAGAGAAGGAAAGCTGAAGCTGCAAAGATTGCAGTCCCCTCAGTTCTGGTTGTAGCCGGGTGGGGGTTGGTCTCTTCTCCCAGGCAAGCAGCACCAGAACAAGAGGACACAGTCTCAAGCTGTGCCAGGGGAGGTTTAGGCTGGATGTTAGGAAGAGGCTTACAGCTTGGCCAAAGACTCTTCCGATCCCTGTCTTCTGGTCGTGACCAGCAGCGTGCACGGGTGGCCAAGAAGGCCACTGGCAACCTGGCCAATATCAGGATCAGAGTGGCCAGCAGGAGCAGGGAGGTCATTCTGCCCCTGCACTTGGCACTGGTTAGGGCACACCTTGAGTCCCGTGTCCAGTTCTGGGCCCCTCCGTTTAAGCAAGACGTTGAGTTGCTGGAAGGTGTCCGGAGAAGGGCAACAAAGCTGGGGAGGGGTTTGGAGCACAGGCCTGTGAGGAGAGGCTGAGGGAGCTGGGGTTGCTTAGCCTGGAGAAGAGGAGGCTCAGGGGAGACCTTCTTGCTTTCTACGACTCCCTGAAGGGAGGTTGTAGCCAGGTGGGGGTTGGTCTCTTCTTCCAGGCAAGCAGCACCAGAACAAGAGGACACAGTCTCAAGCTGTGCCAGGGGAGGTTTAGGCTAGAGGTTAGGAAGAGGTTCTGCACAGAGAGAGTGATTGCCCATTGGAATGGGCTGCCCAGGGAGGTGGTGGAGTCACCATCTTTGGAGGTGTTCATGAGGAGACTGGATAGGGTGCTTGGTTGCATGGTTTAGTTGATTAGGTGGTGTTGGATGATAGGTTGGACACGATGATCTTGAAGGTCTCTTCCAACCTGGTCCATTCCATCCCATTCCAATCAACTAAACCATGGCACTGAGTGCCTCATCCAGTCTCTTTCTAAACACTCCCAGTGATGGTGACTCCACCACCTCCCTGGGTAGCACATTCCAAAGGCCAATCTCTCTTTCAACCTGCTCTATTCTATTCTATGAAGACCTTCTTCCTAACATCCTGGTTTCATTGGTGAGAGCAACAGACTTGGTTGCTGCCACCCGCTGCTAAGGGGTCTGAGTGGCCCCCAAATGGGGTTTGGAGGCAGGTAAAGGTTTCTTTTGGCGTGTGAAGGGGTTTTGTGGGCATCTAGAAGGGGTGTGGAGCCCCCTGAAAGGGTCTGGGATAGTGTCAGGGGGTTCTGGGCTGGTCTACCAGCGGGTCTGGGGACATTAGAAGCGTCTGGGGGTACCTAAAATGGAGCTGGGCGTATGAGATGGGGGGTTTGGGTGCCTCCAAAGGGGTTTTGTGGGCATCTAAGTTGGGGAATCTCGGGGGGTCCTGAAGGAGTTGGGGGGTTCTCGTCAAGCTATGAGCAGACACACAGAGAGATGTTAACGGACTTTCTTTGATCATTCCAGGTCTGGTGTGCTGGGACTGGCAGGATCTTCCTGAGCTGTCCATGTACAGTTTCTGTCGACACTCTTCAGCTCGTACATCCGGTTTGCTGACAGAGGGTGTGGGGTTTGTGGGGCCCGGCAGCGAGACTTTTCCAAAGAGGAGCTCTTCAGGGCAGCTCCAAGGTTAGGTTTGGATTCTCCTGGAGTCGCACACAGAACGAGTCTCACGATTCCAGTGGTCTAATTTCATAGCTGCATTTTCATCTCTCTGCCTAGGTGACAGGACGACCTCACTAATGAAGAGAGATAGCCTGAGCTCTGCAGGAACCTTGAACCCAAGCAGCCAGTGCCTTCTGTGAGTACAAGCTGTCCTTGCTCAACGTGGAAGTAGTTGAGAGCTGAAGCCAGACCACACCATAATTCCCTCAGCTTCCTCTTCTGCAGAATAAACAGTCCCAGTTCCCTCAGCCACTCCTCATAAGACTTGTTATCCAGACCCCTCACCAGCTTTGTGGCCCTTCTCTGGACTCACTCTCTCACAAGGGGTGTCCTGGGGAACACCACTTGTGCCCTGCCGGCCACCGGCTGGGTTTAACTCTGTTCCCCACCGCTCTTGGGGCCTGGCCATCCATCCTGTTCTGCTGTCCAGCAGTCCCTTTGAAAAAAAATCCATCTGAAAAAAGAAGTAGCAGAGAAGGAAAGCTGAAGCTGCAAAGACTGCAGTCCCCTCAGTTCTGGTTGTAGCCAGGTGGGGGTTGGTCTCTTCTCCCAGGCAAGCAGCACCAGAGCAAGAGGACACAGTCTCAAGCTGTGCCAGGGGAGGTTTAGGCTGGATGTTAGGAAGAAGGTCTTCATAGAATAGAATAGAGCAGGTTGAAAGAGAGATTGGCCTTTGGAATGTGCTGCTCAGTGAGGTGGTGCCCAGGGAGTCACCATCACTGGAAGTGTTTAGAAAGAGACTGGATGAGGCACTCAGTGCCATGGTTTAGTTGATTAGATGGTGTTGGAATGGAATGGTATGGAATGGAACGGAATAGAAAAGAATAGACCAGACCGAGTTGGAAGAGACCTTCAAGATCATCGTGTCCAACCTATCATCCAACACCACCTAATCAACTAAACCATGCAACCAAGCACCCTATCCAGTCTCCTCCTGAACACCTCCAAAGATGGTGACTCCACCACCTCCCTGGGCAGCCCATTCCAATGGGCCATCACTCTCTCTGTGCAGAACCTCTTCCTAACCTCTAGCCTAAACCTCCCCTGGTGCAGCCTGAGACTGTGTCCTCTTGCTGGGCCCGGTGATGATCAAAGTTCTTTTCCAACCTGCTTACTCCTGTTTGGGTTTATTCTCCTGTATGAATTGTCAGTTCAAAGCACTCGAGAGAAATGATGTGATGGCTGTGCTGCAAAGCATCAGACTGGGGACCGAAAGACAACCTCCTGTGGATCGATGTACCGGGATATTCCAGGAACCTCTGTGCTGCCATAGACCTGGACTTAAACTCGTTCCAGATGCCGCGGTGTGTTCCACATGACAATCGCACTCGGCACGTGAAGAGTGGCCAAGAGACTTCCCTTGTTTCCTTTGTGGAAGGCTTTTGTTTGTCCCCCGGCCCCGGGGGCCGTGTTCCTCTCGGGCAGGCTGCGGACGAGGCTGCCCTCGGCAGCAGGCGTGCCGCAAGCGGAGCGGCGAAGCTGTGTTCCTGGCAGTTCTCTCTCCGCCTGGATCAGGACAAAGGTACCGGCTGACAAGGACTTGCACTGACACAGGGTCAGAGAGCTGAGAGCACCAAAGGGTTTAATTGGTGAGAGCAACAGACTTGGTTGCTGCCACCCGCTGCTAAGGGGTCTGAGTGGGCCCCAAATGGGGTTTGGAGGCAGGTAAAGGTTTCTTTTGGCGTGTGAAGGGGTTTTGTGGGCATCTAGAAGGGGTGTGGAGCCCCCTGAAAGGGTCTGGGATAGTGTCAGGGGGTTCTGGGCTGGTCCACCAGCGGGTCTGGGGACATTAGAAGCGTCTGGGGGTACCTAAAACGGAGCTGGGCGTATCAGATGGGGGGTTTGGGTGCCTCCAAAGGGGTTTTGTGGGCATCTAAGTTGGGGAATCTGTGGGGGTCCTGAAGGAGTTGGGGGGTTCTCAGTGAGGTTTTGGAGTCTCTATGGAGTGCCTGCAGTCTCCTGGAGTGCCTGTGCTTGAAACCCCCCAGAGGCCGCGCAGAGTGGTGCTCACAGTAGCTCTGCAAGCCTGCCATGGGCTCAGGAGGCTGTGCAGCGGTTAAACCTTTTCTTTTGCTCAAGCACAATCTTTCTGAATTCTTTTCTTGGATTTTTTTTTTCCCAGGGTGATGTGAAACTGTCTGATTTTGGGCTAAGCACAGCTGTTCAGAAGTCTCAGAGACCTGAGCTCTACAGGAACCTTGAACCCAAGCAGCCAGTGCCTTCTGTGAGTACAAGCTGTCCTTGTTCAACGTGGAACTAGTTGAGAGCTGAAGCCAGACCACACCATAATTCCCTTAGCTTCCTCTTCTGCAGATTAAACAGTCCCAGTTCCTTCAGCCACTCCTCATAAGACTTGTTATCCAGACCCCTCACCAGCTTTGTGGCCCTTCTCTGGACTCACTCTCTCACAAGGGGTGTCCTGGGGAACACCACTTGTGCCCGGCCGGCCACCGGCTGGGTTTAACTCTGTTCCCCACCGCTCTCGGGGCCCGGCCATCCATCCTGTTCTGCTGTCCAGCAGTCCCTTTGAAAAAAAATCCATCTGAAAAAAGAAGTAGCAGAGAAGGAAAGCTGAAGCTGCAAAGACTGCAGTCCCCTCAGTTCTTGTGGTACCCTCTGTGAGATCCTAAGCCACCTGAACTGAGCCGGTCAGGCAGCCAAGCTAGTGCAGCAGTGTCTTCTGGAGAGTTGATAGGAGCCAGTTCTGTGAGGTTTGTTGAAGTGAGTGGCCAGTCGTTCTACATGAACAATTGTCTTAGTGCTAGCAAGCAGGAGGCTCTGAAGTGTGGTACTTTGAGAGCTCCATTCATACTTGCCCTTCAGGAGGAGCCAGCTCTTTCATTGAAGGATCTTCCTGAGCTGTCCAAGTACAATTTCTGTTGACACTTTTCAGCTCTTACATCCAGGTTGCTGACAGAGGATGTTGGGTTTGTGGGCCCTGGCAGCGACAGTTTTCCAAAGAGGAGCTCTAAGGCCAGCTGCAAGGTTAGGTTTGGATTCTCCAGGGGTGCCTGTGCTTGAAAGCCCCCCAGAGGCCGTGCAGAGTGGTGCTCGCAGTAGCTCTGTGCAAGTCTGCCATGGGCTCAGGAGGCCAGTATCTAGAGAGAGGGAGAGGGAAGGACAGTGACACTTCTAAGACAGTTTTAAAGAAATAATTATGAGAAGAGGCAAATTAATTCTGGGGACTCATGTGATATATCTGTTTAAGAGAAAAAAAAATGAAGGAGGTTTCTGACCATAACCAGGCTGACAAAGCACAGTAATGTGGTTTCCTATGGGATTCAACTCCTCCTGCATTGCACAGGACACTTCAACAGCTGTCCTGACAAGCTCTAAGTAATGAACTTAATCCACCCTGTGCAAGCAATGGGGCAAAAGATTACAAAATCCATGTATGCAATTGAGATGTGTTACGTTGGGACGCCCAGGATACACCTCATCAAGCTCTCCTAGTTTTTAGACGCAAGATGGAAGAAGGAAGGGGGAAGACAGAGCAGAAGGTCTATTTAAATATGAAACTCCTAGGCTGAAAGAAAAGAAAAACATTTTAAAGAGCACTCAGTGAGACTCTGTCACCAGCATAGCTAATCACAGAATCACTGAGTGTTAGGGGTTGGAAGGGACCCCAAAATAGCATCCGGTCCAACCCCTGTGCCAGTGCAGGATCACCTGGGGCAGGTTTTGAATGTCTCCAGAGACTCCACTAACTCTCTGGGCAGCCTGCTCCAGGGCTCTGGCACACACAGTGAAAAGGTTTTCCCTTCTGTTCCTGTGGAACTTCCTCCTTTTATTCGTCGGACACAGCGAAGCCGCTGGGTCGTGTTGCTGCGGCAAGGTGACCCACCCTGTAGTTGAGGGCCTGGGTCTGTGCCTTCATGGCAGCCTGTTCCCTTGGCACCCTGTCAGCTTAACAGCCCTGTACTCGGGGTCTGTGTGACGAGTTGTGGAGCCCTCCATTCCCCCTTCTGTCCCCAGCAGCAGCCCAAGGTCCCTGTAAGCAGGGCTGGGGAGGCTGCTTTAGGCAGCTAACAGGAACCAACCTTGCCTGGCCCTTAGGGGGCTGAGGTCAGTCCCTGGGCTCCTGAAGAGGTGGTGTTGCGCTGCTGCCAGGAGGGCCGGCCCGTAGGTGGGGCACGGGCCAGAGCCTGTGGCTCTCTGTGGGGCTTTTTGGGAGTGCTGCTGAGGCCTCACTCTGTCCTGTTGGCATCCTTTGTCAGGGTAGCCAGATCCTAGGCCCGATGTCTATCGTTAGCTCAATTGCAGAATTTCCTCGTCTGCTGTTCCTGTCCGTAAATTTTTGCCAGTGCTTCTGTAATAAAAAGGTTTTTATTTCTCCTGTAACTTGCAAGCTGGTGACCTCCTTAGGAGCACCACTGTGTTGTTCACAAAGTTCTTTGCTGTTGCAAAGCTGGGAGAAGTGTGAGGTTCAGCTGATGAAGTTTCTCTCTTTTAGAAGTGTCTGCTCAGCCGTCCTCTTCCTGGATCTCGGAGCTTTGTCTCTCCCTGTTTGCGGTGCCCCGACAAGGACTTGTGCCGACACATCCTCGGGAAGCTGAAACCACCAAAGGGTTTAATGGGTTTGAGACAAAATTCACCCAACTCATTCTGCGGTGGTGTACGGGAAAGAGTCGGTAGGGGAAGCCGCAGGACAGCCTGCAGCAAAGCTCAGGACTTGTTCCCTCGCCTCTTCCTTCTGCGCGTGTCCTCGTCGGCCGCCTGTGAGCGAGACGCTTCGCCAGCTGGCTTGTTTGAATTCAGTAAAGTTATGGCATGGAAGTTATCTGGTAGGAGTCGTTGCTAAACAGATGTAGTTGAAGCTTTGTATCTTCCGTTCTCTCTACTAGTTATTCTAATCTTGCCCTGTTGGTTTAGCCCATCAGTTTTCATGTTCTCTTCATCTATTAGTAGCAGAAGAAAGGGCCCCTTGATTCCAGTATTTCTTGCTGTAGTTCAGAGGTAGAGTTGGCTTTCCCTCTGACCTTTTATACTTTTACTTTGTGTTAAGTGGAACCCAAAACTGAATAGGATACTTTGTGTAAAGCTTGAGCAGCCCTTAACTTTCGAATTATTATACTGCATGCACTACTGCTTTGCAACATTCACAGGACTGTGGTGGTGTCAGACAGTTCACTTGCATTTAGCTCCTCAGGGGCCAGGCCTTCCTTTGGGCTGATAGTCTTGGCCAAAGCTGCAATGTTCAGTCCTTGCTGTGAAAGGCAGGAGGTGCTGGCTGGGCAGTTTGCTTTATTTTGTGCCTTTCTGGGGGCGAATCAAAGGGAGTGGGGGGATTGTGGGTGGGCTGGTTCTGCCACGTGGGGCAGGGGGCTGCTGCAGCAGAGGAGCAGGTGAGCGAGGGCTGGGGGCCCCCCCCTAAAGTGCTGAAAATTCTCCGAGGGCACCACACTATCTTTAAAAGTGTAAGTACTGGGGTGAGGCGAGGCGGAGGCAAACCTCTGGTTTGCAGCTGGAGAGGGAGGGCTTGGAGTGACTGGTGCGTAAGAAAGCTTTGGAAACGACCCCTGTCTGCCCTCTCTGCTTCTAAAAGGCTTTTAGCATTGGAAAATAAAACCCACGTGGGGGCCCGGCTGCTGCCCACGCCCAGGGAGGTGCTCAGTGCTGCCACCCGGTGTGTAACGGCCGGCAGTGCAGCCGTGCCGTGGCGTGTGTCGCCCCGGGGGAGCTCAATGCTGCCACCCGGTGTGTACTGGCCGGCAGTGCAGCCGTGCCGCGGCGTGTGCCGCCCCGGGGGAGCTAATTTCTGCAGCCTAACTGCGCTGAATGCTCGAAAATTCTTAGGGGGAGAGCGGAGAGCTTGACTCGAGCGTCGCTATGGATCCGGCGCCTGCGCCCTAGCCCGGATCTGCTTCCCAGTCGCTTCCAGTTCTCTGCCAGTCCTTTGGTGGGGGGAAACTGTTGGGACCGGGAGGGCACCGGGAGGAGGCCATTACTGTGTAGTTTGGTAATACCGACGGCTGCAGCTGGTGCTGAGCTAAACAGAATGATCACAGAAGGCTTTTGCTCTGAAGCCAGAGCTGCCTGCTGGCGGAACGAACGTTTTTCTGACAGCTCTTGGAGGAACATTTCTGTACAGGTGTTCCCCAGGGCTCCTCAGCTGCTCAGAACTCAACGTGTTGTCTTGGAGGGGAATAAAACCCAATGGAAAGCTGAGAGTGAGGTGACAACGCAGGCACCGCCCCCCCCGGCGTGGCACCGCCCCCCCAGCGTGGCACCGCCCCCTCAGCGTGGCACCGCCCCCCTCCAGCGTGTCACCGCCTCCCCCAGCGTGTCACCGCCCCTCCCAGCGTGTCACCGCCCCCCCCAGCGTGTCACCGTCCCCCTCCAGCGTGTCACCGCCCCCCTCCAGCGTGTCACCGCCCCCCTCCAGCGTGTCACCGCCCACCCCAGCGTGTCACCGCCCCCCCCCAGCGTGGCACCGCCCCCTCAGCGTGGCACCGCCCCCCTCCAGCGTGTCACCGCCTCCCCCAGCGTGGCACCGCCCCCCCCAGCATGTCACCGCCCCCCCCAGCGTGTCACCGCCCCCCTCCAGCGTGTCACCGCCCCCCTCCAGCGTGTCACCGCCCCCCTCCAGCGTGTCACCGCCCCCCTCCAGCGTGTCACCGCCCCCCCAGCGTGTCACCGCCCCCCTCCAGCGTGTCACCGCCCCCCTCCAGCGTGTCACCGCCCCCCTCCAGCGTGTCACCGCCCCCCTCCAGCGTGTCACCGCCCCCCTCCAGCGTGTCACCGCCCCCCCCAGCGTGTCACCGCCCCCCCCAGCGTGGCACCGCCCCCCCAGCGTGGCACCGCCCCCCCAGCGTGGCACCGCCCCCCCAGCGTGGCACCGCCCCCGCCCAGCGTGTCACCACCCCCCTCCAGCGTGTCACCGCCCCCCAGCCTGAACCCCACCCCCCAGCATGGCACCGCCCTCAACAACATGGCGCCAGATGCTTTCAGGGTTGTGGCTGGTAGAGGTTGCAGCTCTTCTGCTGTGTCCCAGGTCAGTGCCAGTCTCTGCTGCTTTGTGGGGTTTCTCTATAGCAGCCGCTGGAGGTGCGCGGGGCTTGGGGGGGTGGCCACCGGCGGGGCAGCGCGGGGCTTTTGGGGGGGAGGGGGGGGCGTGTCCGGGCTTGACCGGTGGGGCTCTGCGGGGGTGGCGGCTGCTGCCTCAACCGTACCCAGAGGCCCCGTGGGAGCTCAATGCTGCCACCCTGTGTGTAATGGCCGGCAGTGCAGCCGTGCCGCGGCGTGTGCCGCCCCGGGGGAGCTCAATGCTGCCACCCGGTGTGTAATGGCCGGCAGTGCAGCCGTACCGCGGCGTATAGCGCCCCGTGGGAGCTCAGTGCTCAACCCTGTGTGTAATGGCCGCAGTGCAGCCGTGCCGCGGCGTGTGCCGCCCCGTGGGAGCTAATTTCTGCAGCCTAACTGCGCCGAATGCTCGAAAATTCTTAAGGGAAGAGCGGAGAGCGGAGAGCTTGACTCGAGTGTCGCTATGGATCCGGCGCCTGCGCCCTAGCCCGGCTCTGCTGGCGCCACAGGGGCAGCGTTCCGGTGGTCGCTATGGATCCGGCGCCTGCGCCCTAGCCCGGCTCTGCTCGCGCCAGGGGGGCAGCGTCCCGGTGGTCGCTATGGATCCGGCGCCTGCGCCCTAGCCCGGCTCTGCTGGCGCCAGAGGGGCAGCGTCCCGGTGGTCGCTATGGATCCGGCGCCTGCGCCCTAGCCCGGCTCTGCTCGCGCCAGGGGGGGCAGCGTCCCGGTGGTCGCTATGGAAAAAAAATCCATCTGAAAAAAGAAGTAGCAGAGAAGGAAAGCTGAAGCTGCAAAGATTGCAGTCCCCTCAGTTCTGGTTGTAGCCGGGTGGGGGTTGGTCTCTTCTCCCAGGCAAGCAGCACCAGAACAAGAGGACACAGTCTCAAGCTGTGCCAGGGGAGGTTTAGGCTGGATGTTAGGAAGAGGCTTACAGCTTGGCCAAAGACTCTTCCGATCCCTGTCTTCTGGTCGTGACCAGCAGCGTGCACGGGTGGCCAAGAAGGCCACTGGCAACCTGGCCAATATCAGGATCAGAGTGGCCAGCAGGAGCAGGGAGGTCATTCTGCCCCTGCACTTGGCACTGGTTAGGGCACACCTTGAGTCCCGTGTCCAGTTCTGGGCCCCTCCGTTTAAGCAAGACGTTGAGTTGCTGGAAGGTGTCCGGAGAAGGGCAACAAAGCTGGGGAGGGGTTTGGAGCACAGGCCTGTGAGGAGAGGCTGAGGGAGCTGGGGTTGCTTAGCCTGGAGAAGAGGAGGCTCAGGGGAGACCTTCTTGCTTTCTACGACTCCCTGAAGGGAGGTTGTAGCCAGGTGGGGGTTGGTCTCTTCTTCCAGGCAAGCAGCACCAGAACAAGAGGACACAGTCTCAAGCTGTGCCAGGGGAGGTTTAGGCTAGAGGTTAGGAAGAGGTTCTGCACAGAGAGAGTGATTGCCCATTGGAATGGGCTGCCCAGGGAGGTGGTGGAGTCACCATCTTTGGAGGTGTTCATGAGGAGACTGGATAGGGTGCTTGGTTGCATGGTTTAGTTGATTAGGTGGTGTTGGATGATAGGTTGGACACGATGATCTTGAAGGTCTCTTCCAACCTGGTCCATTCCATCCCATTCCAATCAACTAAACCATGGCACTGAGTGCCTCATCCAGTCTCTTTCTAAACACTCCCAGTGATGGTGACTCCACCACCTCCCTGGGTAGCACATTCCAAAGGCCAATCTCTCTTTCAACCTGCTCTATTCTATTCTATGAAGACCTTCTTCCTAACATCCTGGTTTCATTGGTGAGAGCAACAGACTTGGTTGCTGCCACCCGCTGCTAAGGGGTCTGAGTGGCCCCCAAATGGGGTTTGGAGGCAGGTAAAGGTTTCTTTTGGCGTGTGAAGGGGTTTTGTGGGCATCTAGAAGGGGTGTGGAGCCCCCTGAAAGGGTCTGGGATAGTGTCAGGGGGTTCTGGGCTGGTCTACCAGCGGGTCTGGGGACATTAGAAGCGTCTGGGGGTACCTAAAATGGAGCTGGGCGTATGAGATGGGGGGTTTGGGTGCCTCCAAAGGGGTTTTGTGGGCATCTAAGTTGGGGAATCTCGGGGGGTCCTGAAGGAGTTGGGGGGTTCTCGTCAAGCTATGAGCAGACACACAGAGAGATGTTAACGGACTTTCTTTGATCATTCCAGGTCTGGTGTGCTGGGACTGGCAGGATCTTCCTGAGCTGTCCATGTACAGTTTCTGTCGACACTCTTCAGCTCGTACATCCGGTTTGCTGACAGAGGGTGTGGGGTTTGTGGGGCCCGGCAGCGAGACTTTTCCAAAGAGGAGCTCTTCAGGGCAGCTCCAAGGTTAGGTTTGGATTCTCCTGGAGTCGCACACAGAACGAGTCTCACGATTCCAGTGGTCTAATTTCATAGCTGCATTTTCATCTCTCTGCCTAGGTGACAGGACGACCTCACTAATGAAGAGAGATAGCCTGAGCTCTGCAGGAACCTTGAACCCAAGCAGCCAGTGCCTTCTGTGAGTACAAGCTGTCCTTGCTCAACGTGGAAGTAGTTGAGAGCTGAAGCCAGACCACACCATAATTCCCTCAGCTTCCTCTTCTGCAGAATAAACAGTCCCAGTTCCCTCAGCCACTCCTCATAAGACTTGTTATCCAGACCCCTCACCAGCTTTGTGGCCCTTCTCTGGACTCACTCTCTCACAAGGGGTGTCCTGGGGAACACCACTTGTGCCCTGCCGGCCACCGGCTGGGTTTAACTCTGTTCCCCACCGCTCTTGGGGCCTGGCCATCCATCCTGTTCTGCTGTCCAGCAGTCCCTTTGAAAAAAAATCCATCTGAAAAAAGAAGTAGCAGAGAAGGAAAGCTGAAGCTGCAAAGACTGCAGTCCCCTCAGTTCTGGTTGTAGCCAGGTGGGGGTTGGTCTCTTCTCCCAGGCAAGCAGCACCAGAGCAAGAGGACACAGTCTCAAGCTGTGCCAGGGGAGGTTTAGGCTGGATGTTAGGAAGAAGGTCTTCATAGAATAGAATAGAGCAGGTTGAAAGAGAGATTGGCCTTTGGAATGTGCTGCTCAGTGAGGTGGTGCCCAGGGAGTCACCATCACTGGAAGTGTTTAGAAAGAGACTGGATGAGGCACTCAGTGCCATGGTTTAGTTGATTAGATGGTGTTGGAATGGAATGGTATGGAATGGAACGGAATAGAAAAGAATAGACCAGACCGAGTTGGAAGAGACCTTCAAGATCATCGTGTCCAACCTATCATCCAACACCACCTAATCAACTAAACCATGCAACCAAGCACCCTATCCAGTCTCCTCCTGAACACCTCCAAAGATGGTGACTCCACCACCTCCCTGGGCAGCCCATTCCAATGGGCCATCACTCTCTCTGTGCAGAACCTCTTCCTAACCTCTAGCCTAAACCTCCCCTGGTGCAGCCTGAGACTGTGTCCTCTTGCTGGGCCCGGTGATGATCAAAGTTCTTTTCCAACCTGCTTACTCCTGTTTGGGTTTATTCTCCTGTATGAATTGTCAGTTCAAAGCACTCGAGAGAAATGATGTGATGGCTGTGCTGCAAAGCATCAGACTGGGGACCGAAAGACAACCTCCTGTGGATCGATGTACCGGGATATTCCAGGAACCTCTGTGCTGCCATAGACCTGGACTTAAACTCGTTCCAGATGCCGCGGTGTGTTCCACATGACAATCGCACTCGGCACGTGAAGAGTGGCCAAGAGACTTCCCTTGTTTCCTTTGTGGAAGGCTTTTGTTTGTCCCCCGGCCCCGGGGGCCGTGTTCCTCTCGGGCAGGCTGCGGACGAGGCTGCCCTCGGCAGCAGGCGTGCCGCAAGCGGAGCGGCGAAGCTGTGTTCCTGGCAGTTCTCTCTCCGCCTGGATCAGGACAAAGGTACCGGCTGACAAGGACTTGCACTGACACAGGGTCAGAGAGCTGAGAGCACCAAAGGGTTTAATTGGTGAGAGCAACAGACTTGGTTGCTGCCACCCCGCTGCTAAGGGGTCTGAGTGGGCCCCAAATGGGGTTTGGAGGCAGGTAAAGGTTTCTTTTGGCGTGTGAAGGGGTTTTGTGGGCATCTAGAAGGGGTGTGGAGCCCCCTGAAAGGGTCTGGGATAGTGTCAGGGGGTTCTGGGCTGGTCCACCAGCGGGTCTGGGGACATTAGAAGCGTCTGGGGGTACCTAAAACGGAGCTGGGCGTATCAGATGGGGGGTTTGGGTGCCTCCAAAGGGGTTTTGTGGGCATCTAAGTTGGGGAATCTGTGGGGGTCCTGAAGGAGTTGGGGGGTTCTCAGTGAGGTTTTGGAGTCTCTATGGAGTGCCTGCAGTCTCCTGGAGTGCCTGTGCTTGAAACCCCCCAGAGGCCGCGCAGAGTGGTGCTCACAGTAGCTCTGCAAGCCTGCCATGGGCTCAGGAGGCTGTGCAGCGGTTAAACCTTTTCTTTTGCTCAAGCACAATCTTTCTGAATTCTTTTCTTGGATTTTTTTTTTCCCAGGGTGATGTGAAACTGTCTGATTTTGGGCTAAGCACAGCTGTTCAGAAGTCTCAGAGACCTGAGCTCTACAGGAACCTTGAACCCAAGCAGCCAGTGCCTTCTGTGAGTACAAGCTGTCCTTGTTCAACGTGGAACTAGTTGAGAGCTGAAGCCAGACCACACCATAATTCCCTTAGCTTCCTCTTCTGCAGATTAAACAGTCCCAGTTCCTTCAGCCACTCCTCATAAGACTTGTTATCCAGACCCCTCACCAGCTTTGTGGCCCTTCTCTGGACTCACTCTCTCACAAGGGGTGTCCTGGGGAACACCACTTGTGCCCGGCCGGCCACCGGCTGGGTTTAACTCTGTTCCCCACCGCTCTCGGGGCCCGGCCATCCATCCTGTTCTGCTGTCCAGCAGTCCCTTTGAAAAAAAATCCATCTGAAAAAAGAAGTAGCAGAGAAGGAAAGCTGAAGCTGCAAAGACTGCAGTCCCCTCAGTTCTTGTGGTACCCTCTGTGAGATCCTAAGCCACCTGAACTGAGCCGGTCAGGCAGCCAAGCTAGTGCAGCAGTGTCTTCTGGAGAGTTGATAGGAGCCAGTTCTGTGAGGTTTGTTGAAGTGAGTGGCCAGTCGTTCTACATGAACAATTGTCTTAGTGCTAGCAAGCAGGAGGCTCTGAAGTGTGGTACTTTGAGAGCTCCATTCATACTTGCCCTTCAGGAGGAGCCAGCTCTTTCATTGAAGGATCTTCCTGAGCTGTCCAAGTACAATTTCTGTTGACACTTTTCAGCTCTTACATCCAGGTTGCTGACAGAGGATGTTGGGTTTGTGGGCCCTGGCAGCGACAGTTTTCCAAAGAGGAGCTCTAAGGCCAGCTGCAAGGTTAGGTTTGGATTCTCCAGGGGTGCCTGTGCTTGAAAGCCCCCCAGAGGCCGTGCAGAGTGGTGCTCGCAGTAGCTCTGTGCAAGTCTGCCATGGGCTCAGGAGGCCAGTATCTAGAGAGAGGGAGAGGGAAGGACAGTGACACTTCTAAGACAGTTTTAAAGAAATAATTATGAGAAGAGGCAAATTAATTCTGGGGACTCATGTGATATATCTGTTTAAGAGAAAAAAAAATGAAGGAGGTTTCTGACCATAACCAGGCTGACAAAGCACAGTAATGTGGTTTCCTATGGGATTCAACTCCTCCTGCATTGCACAGGACACTTCAACAGCTGTCCTGACAAGCTCTAAGTAATGAACTTAATCCACCCTGTGCAAGCAATGGGGCAAAAGATTACAAAATCCATGTATGCAATTGAGATGTGTTACGTTGGGACGCCCAGGATACACCTCATCAAGCTCTCCTAGTTTTTAGACGCAAGATGGAAGAAGGAAGGGGGAAGACAGAGCAGAAGGTCTATTTAAATATGAAACTCCTAGGCTGAAAGAAAAGAAAAACATTTTAAAGAGCACTCAGTGAGACTCTGTCACCAGCATAGCTAATCACAGAATCACTGAGTGTTAGGGGTTGGAAGGGACCCCAAAATAGCATCCGGTCCAACCCCTGTGCCAGTGCAGGATCACCTGGGGCAGGTTTTGAATGTCTCCAGAGACTCCACTAACTCTCTGGGCAGCCTGCTCCAGGGCTCTGGCACACACAGTGAAAAGGTTTTCCCTTCTGTTCCTGTGGAACTTCCTCCTTTTATTCGTCGGACACAGCGAAGCCGCTGGGTCGTGTTGCTGCGGCAAGGTGACCCACCCTGTAGTTGAGGGCCTGGGTCTGTGCCTTCATGGCAGCCTGTTCCCTTGGCACCCTGTCAGCTTAACAGCCCTGTACTCGGGGTCTGTGTGACGAGTTGTGGAGCCCTCCATTCCCCCTTCTGTCCCCAGCAGCAGCCCAAGGTCCCTGTAAGCAGGGCTGGGGAGGCTGCTTTAGGCAGCTAACAGGAACCAACCTTGCCTGGCCCTTAGGGGGCTGAGGTCAGTCCCTGGGCTCCTGAAGAGGTGGTGTTGCGCTGCTGCCAGGAGGGCCGGCCCGTAGGTGGGGCACGGGCCAGAGCCTGTGGCTCTCTGTGGGGCTTTTTGGGGAGTGCTGCTGAGGCCTCACTCTGTCCTGTTGGCATCCTTTGTCAGGGTAGCCAGATCCTAGGCCCGATGTCTATCGTTAGCTCAATTGCAGAATTTCCTCGTCTGCTGTTCCTGTCCGTAAATTTTTGCCAGTGCTTCTGTAATAAAAAGGTTTTTATTTCTCCTGTAACTTGCAAGCTGGTGACCTCCTTAGGAGCACCACTGTGTTGTTCACAAAGTTCTTTGCTGTTGCAAAGCTGGGAGAAGTGTGAGGTTCAGCTGATGAAGTTTCTCTCTTTTAGAAGTGTCTGCTCAGCCGTCCTCTTCCTGGATCTCGGAGCTTTGTCTCTCCCTGTTTGCGGTGCCCCGACAAGGACTTGTGCCGACACATCCTCGGGAAGCTGAAACCACCAAAGGGTTTAATGGGTTTGAGACAAAATTCACCCAACTCATTCTGCGGTGGTGTACGGGAAAGAGTCGGTAGGGGAAGCCGCAGGACAGCCTGCAGCAAAGCTCAGGACTTGTTCCCTCGCCTCTTCCTTCTGCGCGTGTCCTCGTCGGCCGCCTGTGAGCGAGACGCTTCGCCAGCTGGCTTGTTTGAATTCAGTAAAGTTATGGCATGGAAGTTATCTGGTAGGAGTCGTTGCTAAACAGATGTAGTTGAAGCTTTGTATCTTCCGTTCTCTCTACTAGTATATTCTAATCCTTGCCCTGTTGGTTTAGCCCATCAGTTTTCATGTTCTCTTCATCTATTAGTAGCAGAAGAAAGGGCCCCTTGATTCCAGTATTTCTTGCTGTAGTTCAGAGGTAGAGTTGGCTTTCCCTCTGACCTTTTATACTTTTACTTTGTGTTAAGTGGAACCCAAAACTGAATAGGATACTTTGTGTAAAGCTTGAGCAGCCCTTAACTTTCGAATTATTATACTGCATGCACTACTGCTTTGCAACATTCACAGGACTGTGGTGGTGTCAGACAGTTCACTTGCATTTAGCTCCTCAGGGGCCAGGCCTTCCTTTGGGCTGATAGTCTTGGCCAAAGCTGCAATGTTCAGTCCTTGCTGTGAAAGGGCAGGAGGTGCTGGCTGGGCAGTTTGCTTTATTTTGTGCCTTTCTGGGGGCGAATCAAAGGGAGTGGGGGGATTGTGGGTGGGCTGGTTCTGCCACGTGGGGCAGGGGGCTGCTGCAGCAGAGGAGCAGGTGAGCGAGGGCTGGGGGCCCCCCCCTAAAGTGCTGAAAATTCTCCGAGGGCACCACACTATCTTTAAAAGTGTAAGTACTGGGGTGAGGCGAGCGAGGAGGCAAACCTCTGGTTTGCAGCTGGAGAGGGAGGGCTTGGAGTGACTGGTGCGTAAGAAAGCTTTGGGAAACGACCCCTGTCTGCCCTCTCTGCTTCTAAAAGGCTTTTAGCATTGGAAAATAAAACCCACGTGGGGGCCCGGCTGCTGCCCACGCCCAGGGAGGTGCTCAGTGCTGCCACCCGGTGTGTAACGGCCGGCAGTGCAGCCGTGCCGTGGCGTGTGTCGCCCCGGGGGAGCTCAATGCTGCCACCCGGTGTGTACTGGCCGGCAGTGCAGCCGTGCCGCGGCGTGTGCCGCCCCCGGGGGGAGCTAATTTCTGCAGCCTAACTGCGCTGAATGCTCGAAAATTCTTAGGGGGAGAGCGGAGAGGTTGACCTCGAGCGTCGCTATGGATCGGCGCCTGCGCCCTAGCC
>NW_027144014.1:0-43382 GCF_026170545.1 Melanerpes formicivorus | reverse complement strand
CTAGCACCAAATCCAATTTGCCATTTGATCTAACTTCTGGAGGCAGTCAAAATGAGCCTTAGAATTCTTCCCTACCTTATTCCTGTGCTGAGATACAGGCTGCTCCAACCTGCTGTAAAATGCTTGATTTCGAGAGTGAGCGAAACTAATGAAAACATTGTTGGGGTAAAACCTAAAGGGAAAGACCTAGCACCAAATCCAATTTGCCATCTGATCTAACTTCTGGAGGCAGTCAAAATGAGCATTTGAATTCTTCCCTACCTTATTCCTGTGCTGAGATACAGGCTGCTCCAACCTGCTGTAAAATGCTTGATTTCGAGAGTGAGCGAAACTATGAAAACATTGTTGGGGTAAAACCTAAAGGGAAAGACCTAGCACCAAATCCAATTTGCCATCTGATCTAACTTCTGGAGGCAGTCAAAATGAGCATTTGAATTCTTCCCTACCTTATTCCTGTGCTGAGATACAGGCTGCTCCAACCTGCTGTAAAATGCTTGATTTCGAGAGTGAGCGAAACTAATGAAAACATTGTTGGGGTAAAACCTAAAGGGAAAGACCTAGCACCAAATCCAATTTGCCATCTGATCTAACTTCTGGAGGCAGTCAAAATGATCCTTAGAATTCTTCCCTACCTTATTCCTGTGCTGAGATACAGGCTGCTCCAACCTGCTGTAAAATGCTTGATTTCGAGAGTGAGCGAAACTAATGAAAACATTGTTGGGTAAAACCTAAAGGGAAAGACCTAGCACCAAATCCAATTTGCCATCTGATCTAACTTCTGGAGGCAGTCAAAATGATCCTTAGAATTCTTCCCTACCTTATTCCTGTGCTGAGATACAGGCTGCTCCAACCTGCTGTAAAATGCTTGATTTCGAGAGTGAGCGAAACTAATGAAAACATTGTTGGGGTAAAACCTAAAGGGAAAGACCTAGCACCAAATCCAATTTGCCATCTGATCTAACTTCTGGAGGCAGTCAAAATGAGCCTTAGAATTCTTCCCTACCTTATTCCTGTGCTGAGATACAGGCTGCTCCAACCTGCTGTAAAATGCTTGATTTCGAGAGTGAGCGAAACTAATGAAAACATTGTTGGGGTAAAACCTAAAGGGAAAGACCTAGCACCAAATCCAATTTGCCATCTGATCTAACGTCTGGGGGCAGTCAAAATGAGCCTTTGAATTCTTCCCTACCTTATTCCTGTGCTGAGATACAGGCTGCTCCAACCTGCTGTAAAATGCTTGATTTCGAGAGTGAGCGAAACTAATGAAAACATTGTTGGGGTAAAACCTAAAGGGAAAGACTAGCACCAAATCCAATTTGCCATCTGATCTAACTTCTGGAGGCAGTCAAAATGAGCCTTAGAATTCTTCCCTACCTTATTCCTGTGCTGAGATACAGGCTGCTCCAACCTGCTGTAAAATGCTTGATTTCGAGAGTGAGCGAAACTAATGAAAACATTGTTGGGGTAAAACCTAAAGGGAAAGACCTAGCACCAAATCCAATTTGCCATCTGATCTAACTTCTGGAGGCAGTCAAAATGAGCCTTAGAATTCTTCCCTACCTTATTCCTGTGCTGAGATACAGGGCTGCTCCAACCTGCTGTAAAATGCTTGATTTCGAGAGTGAGCGAAACTAATGAAAACATTGTTGGGGTAAAACCTAAAGGGAAAGACCTAGCACCAAATCCAATTTGCCATCTGATCTAACTTCTGGAGGCAGTCAAAATGAGCATTTGAATTCTTCCCTACCTTATTCCTGTGCTGAGATACAGGCTGCTCCAACCTGCTGTAAAATGCTTGATTTCGAGAGTGAGCGAAACTAATGAAAACATTGTTGGGGTAAAACCTAAAGGGAAAGACCTAGCACCAAATCCAATTTGCCATCTGATCTAACTTCTGGAGGCAGTCAAAATGAGCCTTAGAATTCTTCCCTACCTTATTCCTGTGCTGAGATACAGGCTGCTCCAACCTGCTGTAAAATGCTTGATTTCGAGAGTGAGCGAAACTAATGAAAACATTGTTGGGGTAAAACCTAAAGGGAAAGACCTAGCACCAAATCCAATTTGCCATCTGATCTAACTTCTGGAGGCAGTCAAAATGAGCATTTGAATTCTTCCCTACCTTATTCCTGTGCTGAGATACAGGCTGCTCCAACCTGCTGTAAAATGCTTGATTTCGAGAGTGAGCGAAACTAATGAAAACATTGTTGGGGTAAAACCTAAAGGGAAAGACCTAGCACCAAATCCAATTTGCCATCTGATCTAACTTCTGGAGGCAGTCAAAATGATCCTTAGAATTCTTCCCTACCTTATTCCTGTGCTGAGATACAGGCTGCTCCAACCTGCTGTAAAATGCTTGATTTCGAGAGTGAGCGAAACTAATGAAAACATTGTTGGGGTAAAAACCTAAAGGGAAAGACCTAGCACCAAATCCAATTTGCCATCTGATCTAACTTCTGGAGGCAGTCAAAATGAGCCTTAGAATTCTTCCCTACCTTATTCCTGTGCTGAGATACAGGCTGCTCCAACCTGCTGTAAAATGCTTGATTTCGAGAGTGAGCGAAACTAATGAAAACATTGTTGGGGTAAAACCTAAAGGGAAAGACCTAGCACCAAATCCAATTTGCCATCTGATCTAACTTCTGGAGGCAGTCAAAATGAGCCTTAGAATTCTTCCCTACCTTATTCCTGTGCTGAGATACAGGCTGCTCCCAACCTGCTGTAAAATGCTTGATTTCGAGAGTGAGCGAAACTAATGAAAACATTGTTGGGGTAAAACCTAAAGGGAAAGACCTAGCACCAAATCCAATTTGCCATCTGATCTAACGTCTGGGGGCAGTCAAAATGAGCCTTAGAATTCTTCCCTACCTTATTCCTGTGCTGAGATACAGGCTGCTCCAACCTGCTGTAAAATGCTTGATTTCGAGAGTGAGCGAAACTAATGAAAACATTGTTGGGGTAAAACCTAAAGGGAAAGACCTAGCACCAAATCCAATTTGCCATCTGATCTAACTTCTGGAGGCAGTCAAAATGAGCCTTAGAATTCTTCCCTACCTTATTCCTGTGCTGAGATACAGGCTGCTCCAACCTGCTGTAAAATGCTTGATTTCGAGAGTGAGCGAAACTAATGAAAACATTGTTGGGGTAAAACCTAAAGGGAAAGACCTAGCACCAAATCCAATTTGCCATCTGATCTAACTTCTGGAGGCAGTCAAAATGAGCCTTAGAATTCTTCCCTACCTTATTCCTGTGCTGAGATACAGGCTGCTCCAACCTGCTGTAAAATGCTTGATTTCGAGAGTGAGCGAAACTAATGAAAACATTGTTGGGGGTAAAACCTAAAGGGAAAGACCTAGCACCAAATCCAATTTGCCATCTGATCTAACTTCTGGAGGCAGTCAAAATGAGCCTTAGAATTCTTCCCTACCTTATTCCTGTGCTGAGATACAGGCTGCTCCAACCTGCTGTAAAATGCTTGATTTCGAGAGTGAGCGAAACTAATGAAAACATTGTTGGGGTAAAACCTAAAGGGAAAGACCTAGCACCAAATCCCATTTGCCATCTGATCTAACTTCTGGAGGCAGTCAAAATGATCCTTAGAATTCTTCCCTACCTTATTCCTGTGCTGAGATACAGGCTGCTCCAACCTGCTGTAAAATGCTTGATTTCGAGAGTGAGCGAAACTAATGAAAACATTGTTGGGGTAAAACCTAAAGGGAAAGACCTAGCACCAAATCCAATTTGCCATCTGATCTAACTTCTGGAGGCAGTCAAAATGAGCCTTAGAATTCTTCCCTACCTTATTCCTGTGCTGAGATACAGGCTGCTCCAACCTGCTGTAAAATGCTTGATTTCGAGAGTGAGCGAAACTAATGAAAACATTGTTGGGGTAAAACCTAAAGGGAAAGACCTAGCACCAAATCCAATTTGCCATCTGATCTAACTTCTGGAGGCAGTCAAAATGAGCCTTAGAATTCTTCCCTACCTTATTCCTGTGCTGAGATACAGGCTGCTCCAACCTGCTGTAAAATGCTTGATTTCGAGAGTGAGCGAAACTAATGAAAACATTGTTGGGGTAAAACCTAAAGGGAAAGACCTAGCACCAAATCCAATTTGCCATCTGATCTAACTTCTGGAGGCAGTCAAAATGAGCCTTAGAATTCTTCCCTACCTTATTCCTGTGCTGAGATACAGGCTGCTCCAACCTGCTGTAAAATGCTTGATTTCGAGAGTGAGCGAAACTAATGAAAACATTGTTGGGGTAAAACCTAAAGGGAAAGACCTAGCACCAAATCCAATTTGCCATCTGATCTAACTTCTGGAGGCAGTCAAAATGAGCCTTAGAATTCTTCCCTACCTTATTCCTGTGCTGAGATACAGGCTGCTCCAACCTGCTGTAAAATGCTTGATTTCGAGAGTGAGCGAAACTAATGAAAACATTGTTGGGGTAAAACCTAAAGGGAAAGACCTAGCACCAAATCCAATTTGCCATCTGATCTAAACTTCTGGAGGCAGTCAAAATGAGCCTTAGAATTCTTCCCTACCTTATTCCTGTGCTGAGATACAGGCTGCTCCAACCTGCTGTAAAATGCTTGATTTCGAGAGTGAGCGAAACTAATGAAAACATTGTTGGGGTAAAACCTAAAGGGAAAGACCTAGCACCAAATCCAATTTGCCATCTGATCTAACTTCTGGAGGCAGTCAAAATGATCCTTAGAATTCTTCCCTACCTTATTCCTGTGCTGAGATACAGGCTGCTCCAACCTGCTGTAAAATGCTTGATTTCGAGAGTGAGTGAAACTAATGAAAACATTGTTGGGGTAAAACCTAAAGGGAAAGACCTAGCACCAAATCCAATTTGCCATCTGATCTAACTTCTGGAGGCAGTCAAAATGAGCATTTGAATTCTTCCCTACCTTATTCCTGTGCTGAGATACAGGCTGCTCCAACCTGCTGTAAAATGCTTGATTTCGAGAGTGAGCGAAACTAATGAAAACATTGTTGGGGTAAAACCTAAAGGGAAAGACCTAGCACCAAATCCAATTTGCCATCTGATCTAACTTCTGGAGGCAGTCAAAATGAGCCTTAGAATTCTTCCCTACCTTATTCCTGTGCTGAGATACAGGCTGCTCCAACCTGCTGTAAAATGCTTGATTTCGAGAGTGAGCGAAACTAATGAAAACATTGTTGGGGTAAAACCTAAAGGGAAAGACCTAGCACCAAATCCAATTTGCCATCTGATCTAACTTCTGGAGGCAGTCAAAATGATCCTTAGAATTCTTCCCTACCTTATTCCTGTGCTGAGATACAGGCTGCTCCAACCTGCTGTAAAATGCTTGATTTCGAGAGTGAGCGAAACTAATGAAAACATTGTTGGGGTAAAACCTAAAGGGAAAGACCTAGCACCAAATCCAATTTGCCATCTGATCTAACTTCTGGAGCAGTCAAAATGAGCCTTAGAATTCTTCCCTACCTTATTCCTGTGCTGAGATACAGGCTGCTCCAACCTGCTGTAAAATGCTTGATTTCGAGAGTGAGCGAAAACTAATGAAAACATTGTTGGGGTAAAACCTAAAGGGAAAGACCTAGCACCAAATCCAATTTGCCATCTGATCTAACGTCTGGGGGCAGTCAAAATGAGCCTTAGAATTCTTCCCTACCTTATTCCTGTGCTGAGATACAGGCTGCTCCAACCTGCTGTAAAATGCTTGATTTCGAGAGTGAGCGAAACTAATGAAAACATTGTTGGGGTAAAACCTAAAGGGAAAGACCTAGCACCAAATCCAATTTGCCATCTGATCTAACTTCTGGGGGCAGTCAAAATGAGCCTTAGAATTCTTCCCTACCTTATTCCTGTGCTGAGATACAGGCTGCTCCAACCTGCTGTAAAATGCTTGATTTCGAGAGTGAGCGAAACTAATGAAAACATTGTTGGGGTAAAACCTAAAGGGAAAGACCTAGCACCAAATCCAATTTGCCATCTGATCTAACTTCTGGAGGCAGTCAAAATGAGCCTTAGAATTCTTCCCTACCTTATTCCTGTGCTGAGATACAGGCTGCTCCAACCTGCTGTAAAATGCTTGATTTCGAGAGTGAGCGAAACTAATGAAAACATTGTTGGGGTAAAACCTAAAGGGAAAGACCTAGCACCAAATCCAATTTGCCATCTGATCTAACTTCTGGAGGCAGTCAAAATGAGCCTTAGAATTCTTCCCTACCTTATTCCTGTGCTGAGATACAGGCTGCTCCAACCTGCTGTAAAATGCTTGATTTCGAGAGTGAGCGAAACTAATGAAAACATTGTTGGGGTAAAACCTAAAGGGAAAGACCTAGCACCAAATCCAATTTGCCATCTGATCTAACTTCTGGAGGCAGTCAAAATGAGCCTTAGAATTCTTCCCTACCTTATTCCTGTGCTGAGATACAGGCTGCTCCAACCTGCTGTAAAATGCTTGATTTCGAGAGTGAGCGAAACTAATGAAAACATTGTTGGGGTAAAACCTAAAGGGAAAGACCTAGCACCAAATCCAATTTGCCATCTGATCTAACTTCTGGAGGCAGTCAAAATGAGCCTTAGAATTCTTCCCTACCTTATTCCTGTGCTGAGATACAGGCTGCTCCAACCTGCTGTAAAATGCTTGATTTCGAGAGTGAGCGAAACTAATGAAAACATTGTTGGGGTAAAACCTAAAGGGAAAGACCTAGCACCAAATCCAATTTGCCATCTGATCTAACTTCTGGAGGCAGTCAAAATGAGCATTTGAATTCTTCCCTACCTTATTCCTGTGCTGAGATACAGGCTGCTCCAACCTGCTGTAAAATGCTTGATTTCGAGAGTGAGCGAAACTAATGAAAACATTGTTGGGGTAAAACCTAAAGGGAAAGACCTAGCACCAAATCCCATTTGCCATCTGATCTAACTTCTGGAGGCAGTCAAAATGATCCTTAGAATTCTTCCCTACCTTATTCCTGTGCTGAGATACAGGCTGCTCCAACCTGCTGTAAAATGCTTGATTTCGAGAGTGAGCGAAACTAATGAAAACATTGTTGGGGTAAAACCTAAAGGGAAAGACCTAGCACCAAATCCAATTTGCCATCTGATCTAACTTCTGGAGGCAGTCAAAATGAGCCTTAGAATTCTTCCCTACCTTATTCCTGTGCTGAGATACAGGCTGCTCCAACCTGCTGTAAAATTGCTTGATTTCGAGACTGAGCGAAACTAATGAAAACATTGTTGGGGTAAAACCTAAAGGGAAAGACCTAGCACCAAATCCAATTTGCCATCTGATCTAACTTCTGGAGGCAGTCAAAATGATCCTTAGAATTCTTCCCTACCTTATTCCTGTGCTGAGATACAGGCTGCTCCAACCTGCTGTAAAATGCTTGATTTCGAGAGTGAGCGAAACTAATGAAAACATTGTTGGGGTAAAACCTAAAGGGAAAGACCTAGCACCAAATCCAATTTGCCATCTGATCTAACTTCTGGAGGCAGTCAAAATGATCCTTAGAATTCTTCCCTACCTTATTCCTGTGCTGAGATACAGGCTGCTCCAACCTGCTGTAAAATGCTTGATTTCGAGAGTGAGCGAAACTAATGAAAACATTGTTGGGGTAAACCTAAAGGGAAAGACCTAGCACCAAATCCAATTTGCCATCTGATCTAACTTCTGGAGGCAGTCAAAATGAGCCTTAGAATTCTTCCCTACCTTATTCCTGTGCTGAGATACAGGCTGCTCCAACCTGCTGTAAAATGCTTGATTTCGAGAGTGAGCGAAACTAATGAAAACATTGTTGGGGTAAAACCTAAAGGGAAAGACCTAGCACCAAATCCAATTTGCCATCTGATCTAACTTCTGGAGGCAGTCAAAATGAGCCTTAGAATTCTTCCCTACCTTATTCCTGTGCTGAGATACAGGCTGCTCCAACCTGCTGTAAAATGCTTGATTTCGAGAGTGAGCGAAACTAATGAAAACATTGTTGGGGTAAAACCTAAAGGGAAAGACCTAGCACCAAATCCAATTTGCCATCTGATCTAACTTCTGGAGGCAGTCAAAATGAGCATTTGAATTCTTCCCTACCTTATTCCTGTGCTGAGATACAGGCTGCTCCAACCTGCTGTAAAATGCTTGATTTCGAGAGTGAGCGAAACTAATGAAAACATTGTTGGGGTAAAACCTAAGGGAAAGACCTAGCACCAAATCCAATTTGCCATCTGATCTAACTTCTGGAGGCAGTCAAAATGATCCTTAGAATTCTTCCCTACCTTATTCCTGTGCTGAGATACAGGCTGCTCCAACCTGCTGTAAAATGCTTGATTTCGAGAGTGAGCGAAACTAATGAAAACATTGTTGGGGTAAAACCTAAAGGGAAAGACCTAGCACCAAATCCAATTTGCCATCTGATCTAACTTCTGGAGGCAGTCAAAATGAGCCTTAGAATTCTTCCCTACCTTATTCCTGTGCTGAGATACAGGCTGCTCCAACCTGCTGTAAAATGCTTGATTTCGAGAGTGAGCGAAACTAATGAAAACATTGTTGGGGTAAAACCTAAAGGGAAAGACCTAGCACCAAATCCAATTTGCCATCTGATCTAACTTCTGGAGGCAGTCAAAATGATCCTTAGAATTCTTCCCTACCTTATTCCTGTGCTGAGATACAGGCTGCTCCAACCTGCTGTAAAATGCTTGATTTCGAGAGTGAGCGAAACTAATGAAAACATTGTTGGGGTAAAACCTAAAGGGAAAGACCTAGCACCAAATCCAATTTGCCATCTGATCTAACTTCTGGAGGCAGTCACAATGAGTATTTGAATTCTTCCCTACCTTATTCCTGTGCTGAGATACAGGCTGCTCCAACCTGCTGTAAAATGCTTGATTTCGAGAGTGAGCGAAACTAATGAAAACATTGTTGGGGTAAAACCTAAAGGGAAAGACCTAGCACCAAATCCAATTTGCCATCTGATCTAACTTCTGAGGCAGTCAAAATGAGCCTTAGAATTCTTCCCTACCTTATTCCTGTGCTGAGATACAGGCTGCTCCAACCTGCTGTAAAATGCTTGATTTCGAGAGTGAGCGAAACTAATGAAAACATTGTTGGGGTAAAACCTAAAGGGAAAGACCTAGCACCAAATCCAATTTGCCATCTGATCTAACTTCTGGAGGCAGTCAAATGATCCTTAGAATTCTTCCCTACCTTATTCCTGTGCTGAGATACAGGCTGCTCCAACCTGCTGTAAAATGCTTGATTTCGAGAGTGAGCGAAACTAATGAAAACATTGTTGGGGTAAAACCTAAAGGGAAAGACCTAGCACCAAATCCAATTTGCCATCTGATCTAACTTCTGGAGGCAGTCAAAATGATCCTTAGAATTCTTCCCTACCTTATTCCTGTGCTGAGATACAGGCTGCTCCAACCTGCTGTAAAATGCTTGATTTCGAGAGTGAGCGAAACTAATGAAAACATTGTTGGGGTAAAACCTAAAGGGAAAGACCTAGCACCAAATCCAATTTGCCATCTGATCTAACTTCTGGAGGCAGTCAAAATGATCCTTAGAATTCTTCCCTACCTTATTCCTGTGCTGAGATACAGGCTGCTCCAACCTGCTGTAAAATGCTTGATTTCGAGAGTGAGCGAAACTAATGAAAACATTGTTGGGGTAAAACCTAAAGGGAAAGACCTAGCACCAAATCCAATTTGCCATCTGATCTAACTTCTGGAGGCAGTCAAAATGATCCTTAGAATTCTTCCCTACCTTATTCCTGTGCTGAGATACAGGCTGCTCCAACCTGCTGTAAAATGCTTGATTTCGAGAGTGAGCGAAACTAATGAAAACATTGTTGGGGTAAAACCTAAAGGGAAAGACCTAGCACCAAATCCAATTTGCCATCTGATCTAACTTCTGGAGGCAGTCAAAATGAGTATTTGAATTCTTCCCTACCTTATTCCTGTGCTGAGATACAGGCTGCTCCAACCTGCTGTAAAATGCTTGATTTCGAGAGTGAGCGAAACTAATGAAAACATTGTTGGGGTAAAACCTAAAGGGAAAGACCTAGCACCAAATCCAATTTGCCATCTGATCTAACTTCTGGAGGCAGTCAAAATGATCCTTAGAATTCTTCCCTACCTTATTCCTGTGCTGAGATACAGGCTGCTCCAACCTGCTGTAAAATGCTTGATTTCGAGAGTGAGCGAAACTAATGAAAAACATTGTTGGGGTAAAACCTAAAGGGAAAGACCTAGCACCAAATCCAATTTGCCATCTGATCTAACTTCTGGAGGCAGTCAAAATGAGCCTTAGAATTCTTCCCTACCTTATTCCTGTGCTGAGATACAGGCTGCTCCAACCTGCTGTAAAATGCTTGATTTCGAGAGTGAGCGAAACTAATGAAAACATTGTTGGGGTAAAACCTAAAGGGAAAGACCTAGCACCAAATCCAATTTGCCATCTGATCTAACTTCTGGAGGCAGTCAAAATGAGTATTTGAATTCTTCCCTACCTTATTCCTGTGCTGAGATTACAGGCTGCTCCAACCTGCTGTAAAATGCTTGATTTCGAGAGTGAGCGAAACTAATGAAAACATTGTTGGGGTAAAAACCTAAAGGGAAAGACCTAGCACCAAATCCAATTTGCCATCTGATCTAACTTCTGGAGGCAGTCAAAATGAGTATTTGAATTCTTCCCTACCTTATTCCTGTGCTGAGATACAGGCTGCTCCAACCTGCTGTAAAATGCTTGATTTCGAGAGTGAGCGAAACTAATGAAAACATTGTTGGGGTAAAACCTAAAGGGAAAGACCTAGCACCAAATCCAATTTGCCATCTGATCTAACTTCTGGAGGCAGTCAAAATGAGTATTTGAATTCTTCCCCTACCTTATTCCTGTGCTGAGATACAGGCTGCTCCAACCTGCTGTAAAATGCTTGATTTCGAGAGTGAGCGAAACTAATGAAAACATTGTTGGGGTAAAACCTAAAGGGAAAGACCTAGCACCAAATCCAATTTGCCATCTGATCTAACTTCTGGAGGCAGTCACAATGAGTATTTGAATTCTTCCCTACCTTATTCTTGTGCTGAGATACAGGCTGCTCCAACCTGCTGTAAAATGCTTGATTTCGAGAGTGAGCGAAACTAATGAAAACATTGTTGGGGTAAAACCTAAAGGGAAAGACCTAGCACCAAATCCAATTTGCCATCTGATCTAACTTCTGGAGGCAGTCAAAATGAGTATTTGAATTCTTCCCTACCTTATTCCTGTGCTGAGATACAGGCTGCTCCAACCTGCTGTAAAATGCTTGATTTCGAGAGGGAGCGAAACTAATGAAAACATTGTTGGGGTAAAACCTAAAGGAAAGACCTAGCACCAAATCCAATTTGCCATCTGATCTAACTTCTGGAGGCAGTCAAAAGAGTATTTGAATTCTTCCCTACCTTATTCCTGTGCTGAGATACAGGCTGCTCCAACCTGCTGTAAAATGCTTGATTTCGAGAGTGAGCGAAACTAATGAAAACATTGTTGGGGTAAAACCTAAAGGGAAAGACCTAGCACCAAATCCAATTTGCCATCTGATCTAACTTCTGGAGGCAGTCTAAATGAGTATTTGAATTCTTCCCTACCTTATTCCTGTGCTGAGATACAGGCTGCTCCAACCTGCTGTAAAATGCTTGATTTCGAGAGTGAGCGAAACTAATGAAAACATTGTTGGGGTAAAACCTAAAGGGAAAGACCTAGCACCAAATCCAATTTGCCATCTGATCTAACTTCTGGAGGCAGTCAAAATGAGCCTTAGAATTCTTCCCTACCTTATTCCTGTGCTGAGATACAGGCTGCTCCAACCTGCTGTAAAATGCTTGATTTCGAGAGTGAGCGAAACTAATGAAAACATTGTTGGGGTAAAACCTAAAGGGAAAGACCTAGCACCAAATCCAATTTGCCATCTGATCTAACTTCTGGAGGCAGTCAAAATGATCCTTAGAATTCTTCCCTACCTTATTCCTGTGCTGAGATACAGGCTGCTCCAACCTGCTGTAAAATGCTTGATTTCGAGAGTGAGCGAAACTAATGAAAACATTGTTGGGGTAAAACCTAAAGGGAAAGACCTAGCACCAAATCCAATTTGCCATCTGATCTAACTTCTGGAGGCAGTCAAAATGATCCTTAGAATTCTTCCCTACCTTATTCCTGTGCTGAGATACAGGCTGCTCCAACCTGCTGTAAAATGCTTGATTTCGAGAGTGAGCGAAACTAATGAAAACATTGTTGGGGTAAAACCTAAAGGGAAAGACCTAGCACCAAATCCAATTTGCCATCTGATCTAACTTCTGGAGGCAGTCAAAATGATCCTTAGAATTCTTCCCTACCTTATTCCTGTGCTGAGATACAGGCTGCTCCAACCTGCTGTAAAATGCTTGATTTCAAGAGTGAGCGAAACTAATGAAAACATTGTTGGGGTAAAACCTAAAGGGAAAGACCTAGCACCAAATCCAATTTGCCATCTGATCTAACTTCTGGAGGCAGTCAAAATGATCCTTAGAATTCTTCCCTACCTTATTCCTGTGCTGAGATACAGGCTGCTCCAACCTGCTGTAAAATGCTTGATTTCGAGAGTGAGCGAAACTAATGAAAACATTGTTGGGGTAAAACCTAAAGGGAAAGACCTAGCACCAAATCCAATTTGCCATCTGATCTAACTTCTGGAGGCAGTCAAAATGATCCTTAGAATTCTTCCCTACCTTATTCCTGTGCTGAGATACAGGCTGCTCCAACCTGCTCTAAAATGCTTGATTTCGAGAGTGAGCGAAACTAATGAAAACATTGTTGGGGTAAAACCTAAAGGGAAAGACCTAGCACCAAATCCAATTTGCCATCTGATCTAACTTCTGGAGGCAGTCAAAATGATCCTTAGAATTCTTCCCTACCTTATTCCTGTGCTGAGATACAGGCTGCTCCAACCTGCTGTAAAATGCTTGATTTCGAGAGTGAGCGAAACTAATGAAAACATTGTTGGGGTAAAACCTAAAGGGAAAGACCTAGCACCAAATCCAATTTGCCATCTGATCTAACTTCTGGAGGCAGTCAAAATGATCCTTAGAATTCTTCCCTACCTTATTCCTGTGCTGAGATACAGGCTGCTCCAACCTGCTCTAAAATGCTTGATTTCAAGAGTGAGCGAAACTAATGAAAACATTGTTGGGGTAAAACCTAAAGGGAAAGACCTAGCACCAAATCCAATTTGCCATCTGATCTAACTTCTGGAGGCAGTCAAAATGATCCTTAGAATTCTTCCCTACCTTATTCCTGTGCTGAGATACAGGCTGCTCCAACCTGCTGTAAAATGCTTGATTTCGAGAGTGAGCGAAACTAATGAAAACATTGTTGGGGTAAAACCTAAAGGGAAAGACCTAGCACCAAATCCAATTTGCCATCTGATCTAACTTCTGGAGGCAGTCAAAATTGATCCTTAGAATTCTTCCCTACCTTATTCCTGTGCTGAGATACAGGCTGCTCCAACCTGCTGTAAAATGCTTGATTTCGAGAGTGAGCGAAACTAATGAAAACATTGTTGGGGTAAAACCTAAAGGGAAAGACCTAGCACCAAATCCAATTTGCCATCTGATCTAACTTCTGGAGGCAGTCAAAATGATCCTTAGAATTCTTCCCTACCTTATTCCTGTGCTGAGATACAGGCTGCTCCAACCTGCTGTAAAATGCTTGATTTCGAGAGTGAGCGAAACTAATGAAAACATTGTTGGGGTAAAACCTAAAGGGAAAGACCTAGCACCAAATCCAATTTGCCATCTGATCTAACTTCTGGAGGCAGTCAAAATGAGCCTTAGAATTCTTCCCTACCTTATTCCTGTGCTGAGATACAGGCTGCTCCAACCTGCTGTAAAATGCTTGATTTCGAGAGTGAGCGAAACTAATGAAAACATTGTTGGGGTAAAACCTAAAGGGAAAGACCTAGCACCAAATCCAATTTGCCATCTGATCTAACTTCTGGAGGCAGTCAAAATGAGCCTTAGAATTCTTCCCTACCTTATTCCTGTGCTGAGATACAGGCTGCTCCAACCTGCTGTAAAATGCTTGATTTCGAGAGTTAGCGAAACTAATGAAAACATTGTTGGGGTAAAACCTAAAGGGAAAGACCTAGCACCAAATCCAATTTGCCATCTGATCTAACTTCTGGAGGCAGTCAAAATGATCCTTAGAATTCTTCCCTACCTTATTCCTGTGCTGAGATACAGGCTGCTCCAACCTGCTGTAAAATGCTTGATTTCGAGAGTGAGCGAAACTAATGAAAACATTGTTGGGGTAAAACCTAAAGGGAAAGACCTAGCACCAAATCCAATTTGCCATCTGATCTAACTTCTGGAGGCAGTCAAAATGATCCTTAGAATTCTTCCCTACCTTATTCCTGTGCTGAGATACAGGCTGCTCCAACCTGCTGTAAAATGCTTGATTTCAAGAGTGAGCGAAACTAATGAAAACATTGTTGGGGTAAAACCTAAAGGGAAAGACCTAGCACCAAATCCAATTTGCCATCTGATCTAACTTCTGGAGGCAGTCAAAATGATCCTTAGAATTCTTCCCTACCTTATTCCTGTGCTGAGATACAGGCTGCTCCAACCTGCTGTAAAATGCTTGATTTCGAGAGTGAGCGAAACTAATGAAAACATTGTTGGGGTAAAACCTAAAGGGAAAGACCTAGCACCAAATCCAATTTGCCATCTGATCTAACTTCTGGAGGCAGTCAAAATGAGCCTTAGAATTCTTCCCTACCTTATTCCTGTGCTGAGATACAGGCTGCTCCAACCTGCTGTAAAATGCTTGATTTCGAGAGTGAGCGAAACTAATGAAAACATTGTTGGGGTAAAACCTAAAGGGAAAGACCTAGCACCAAATCCAATTTGCCATCTGATCTAACTTCTGGAGGCAGTCAAAATGAGTATTTGAATTCTTCCCTACCTTATTCCTGTGCTGAGATACAGGCTGCTCCAACCTGCTGTAAAATGCTTGATTTCGAGAGTGAGCGAAACTAATGAAAACATTGTTGGGGTAAAACCTAAAGGGAAAGACCTAGCACCAAATCCAATTTGCCATCTGATCTAACTTCTGGAGGCAGTCAAAATGAGTATTTGAATTCTTCCCTACCTTATTCCTGTGCTGAGATACAGGCTGCTCCAACCTGCTGTAAAATGCTTGATTTCGAGAGTGAGCGAAACTAATGAAAACATTGTTGGGGTAAAACCTAAAGGGAAAGACCTAGCACCAAATCCAATTTGCCATCTGATCTAACTTCTGGAGGCAGTCAAAATGAGTATTTGAATTCTTCCCTACCTTATTCCTGTGCTGAGATACAGGCTGCTCCAACCTGCTGTAAAATGCTTGATTTTGAGAGTGAGCGAAACTAATGAAAACATTGTTGGGGTAAAACCTAAAGGGAAAGACCTAGCACCAAATCCAATTTGCCATCTGATCTAACTTCTGGAGGCAGTCAAAATGAGTATTTGAATTCTTCCCTACCTTATTCCTGTGCTGAGATACAGGCTGCTCCAACCTGCTGTAAAATGCTTGATTTCGAGAGTGAGCGAAACTAATGAAAACATTGTTGGGGTAAAACCTAAAGGGAAAGACCTAGCACCAAATCCAATTTGCCATCTGATCTAACTTCTGGAGGCAGTCAAAATGATCCTTAGAATTCTTCCCTACCTTATTCCTGTGCTGAGATACAGGCTGCTCCAACCTGCTGTAAAATGCTTGATTTCGAGAGTGAGCGAAACTAATGAAAACATTGTTGGGGTAAAACCTAAAGGGAAAGACCTAGCACCAAATCCAATTTGCCATCTGATCTAACTTCTGGAGGCAGTCAAAATGATCCTTAGAATTCTTCCCTACCTTATTCCTGTGCTGAGATACAGGCTGCTCCAACCTGCTGTAAAATGCTTGATTTCGAGAGTGAGCGAAACTAATGAAAACATTGTTGGGGTAAAACCTAAAGGGAAAGACCTAGCACCAAATCCAATTTTGCCATCTGATCTAACTTCTGGAGGCAGTCAAAATGATCCTTAGAATTCTTCCCTACCTTATTCCTGTGCTGAGATACAGGCTGCTCCAACCTGCTGTAAAATGCTTGATTTCGAGAGTGAGCGAAACTAATGAAAACATTGTTGGGGTAAAACCTAAAGGGAAAGACCTAGCACCAAATCCAATTTGCCATCTGATCTAACTTCTGGAGGCAGTCAAAATGATCCTTAGAATTCTTCCCCTACCTTATTCCTGTGCTGAGATACAGGCTGCTCCAACCTGCTGTAAAATGCTTGATTTCGAGAGTGAGCGAAACTAATGAAAACATTGTTGGGGTAAAACCTAAAGGGAAAGACCTAGCACCAAATCCAATTTGCCATCTGATCTAACTTCTGGAGGCAGTCAAATGATCCTTAGAATTCTTCCCTACCTTATTCCTGTGCTGAGATACAGGCTGCTCCAACCTGCTGTAAAATGCTTGATTTCGAGAGTGAGCGAAACTAATGAAAACATTGTTGGGGTAAAACCTAAAGGGAAAGACCTAGCACCAAATCCAATTTGCCATCTGATCTAACTTCTGGAGGCAGTCAAAATGATCCTTAGAATTCTTCCCTACCTTATTCCTGTGCTGAGATACAGGCTGCTCCAACCTGCTGTAAAATGCTTGATTTCGAGAGTGAGCGAAACTAATGAAAACATTGTTGGGGTAAAACCTAAAGGGAAAGACCTAGCACCAAATCCAATTTGCCATCTGATCTAACTTCTGGAGGCAGTCAAAATGATCCTTAGAATTCTTCCCTACCTTATTCCTGTGCTGAGATACAGGCTGCTCCAACCTGCTGTAAAATGCTTGATTTCGAGAGTGAGCGAAACTAATGAAAACATTGTTGGGGTAAAACCTAAAGGGAAAGAACCTAGCACCAAATCCAATTTGCCATCTGATCTAACTTCTGGAGGCAGTCAAAATGATCCTTAGAATTCTTCCCTACCTTATTCCTGTGCTGAGATACAGGCTGCTCCAACCTGCTGTAAAATGCTTGATTTCAAGAGTGAGCGAAACTAATGAAAACATTGTTGGGGTAAAACCTAAAGGGAAAGACCTAGCACCAAATCCAATTTGCCATCTGATCTAACTTCTGGAGGCAGTCAAAATGATCCTTAGAATTCTTCCCTACCTTATTCCTGTGCTGAGATACAGGCTGCTCCAACCTGCTGTAAAATGCTTGATTTCGAGAGTGAGCGAAACTAATGAAAACATTGTTGGGGTAAAACCTAAAGGGAAAGACCTAGCACCAAATCCAATTTGCCATCTGATCTAACTTCTGGAGGCAGTCAAAATGATCCTTAGAATTCTTCCCTACCTTATTCCTGTGCTGAGATACAGGCTGCTCCAACCTGCTGTAAAATGCTTGATTTCGAGAGTGAGCGAAACTAATGAAAACATTGTTGGGGTAAAACCTAAAGGGAAAGACCTAGCACCAAATCCAATTTGCCATCTGATCTAACTTCTGGAGGCAGTCAAAATGATCCTTAGAATTCTTCCCTACCTTATTCCTGTGCTGAGATACAGGCTGCTCCAACCTGCTGTAAAATGCTTGATTTCGAGAGTGAGCGAAACTAATGAAAACATTGTTGGGGTAAAACCTAAAGGGAAAGACCTAGCACCAAATCCAATTTGCCATCTGATCTAACTTCTGGAGGCAGTCAAAATGAGTATTTGAATTCTTCCCCTACCTTATTCCTGTGCTGAGATACAGGCTGCTCCAACCTGCTGTAAAATGCTTGATTTCGAGAGTGAGCGAAACTAATGAAAACATTGTTGGGGTAAAACCTAAAGGGAAAGACCTAGCACCAAATCCAATTTGCCATCTGATCTAACTTCTGGAGGCAGTCAAAATGATCCTTAGAATTCTTCCCTACCTTATTCCTGTGCTGAGATACAGGCTGCTCCAACCTGCTGTAAAATGCTTGATTTCGAGAGTGAGCGAAACTAATGAAAACATTGTTGGGGTAAAACCTAAAGGGAAAGACCTAGCACCAAATCCAATTTGCCATCTGATCTAACTTCTGGAGGCAGTCAAAATGATCCTTAGAATTCTTCCCTACCTTATTCCTGTGCTGAGATACAGGCTGCTCCAACCTGCTGTAAAATGCTTGATTTCGAGAGTGAGCGAAACTAAATGAAAACATTGTTGGGGTAAAACCTAAAGGGAAAGACCTAGCACCAAATCCAATTTGCCATCTGATCTAACTTCTGGAGGCAGTCAAAATGATCCTTAGAATTCTTCCTACCTTATTCCTGTGCTGAGATACAGGCTGCTCCAACCTGCTGTAAAATGCTTGATTTCGAGAGTGAGCGAAACTAATGAAAACATTGTTGGGGTAAAACCTAAAGGGAAAGACCTAGCACCAAATCCAATTTGCCATCTGATCTAACTTCTGGAGGCAGTCAAAATGAGTATTTGAATTCTTCCCTACCTTATTCCTGTGCTGAGATACAGGCTGCTCCAACCTGCTGTAAAATGCTTGATTTCGAGAGTGAGCGAAACTAATGAAAACATTGTTGGGGTAAAACCTAAAGGGAAAGACCTAGCACCAAATCCAATTTGCCATCTGATCTAACTTCTGGAGGCAGTCACAATGAGTATTTGAATTCTTCCCTACCTTATTCCTGTGCTGAGATACAGGCTGCTCCAACCTGCTGTAAAATGCTTGATTTCGAGAGTGAGCGAAACTAATGAAAACATTGTTGGGGTAAAACCTAAAGGGAAAGACCTAGCACCAAATTCCATTGGCCATCTGATCTAACTTCTGGAGGCAGTCAAAATGATCCTTAGAATTCTTCCCTACCTTATTCCTGTGCTGAGATACAGGCTGCTCCAACCTGCTGTAAAATGCTTGATTTCGAGAGGTGAGCGAAACTAATGAAAACATTGTTGGGGTAAAACCTAAAGGGAAAGACCTAGCACCAAATCCAATTTGCCATCTGATCTAACTTCTGGAGGCAGTCAAAATGAGTATTTGAATTCTTCCCTACCTTATTCCTGTGCTGAGATACAGGCTGCTCCAACCTGCTGTAAAATGCTTGATTTCGAGAGTGAGCGAAACTAATGAAAACATTGTTGGGGTAAAACCTAAAGGGAAAGACCTAGCACCAAATCCAATTTGCCATCTGATCTAACTTCTGGAGGCAGTCACAATGAGTATTTGAATTCTTCCCTACCTTATTCCTGTGCTGAGATACAGGCTGCTCCAACCTGCTGTAAAATGCTTGATTTCGAGAGTGAGCGAAACTAATGAAAAGATTGTTGGGGTAAAACCTAAAGGGAAAGACCTAGCACCAAATCCAATTTGCCATCTGATCTAACTTCTGGAGGCAGTCAAAATGATCCTTAGAATTCTTCCCTACCTTATTCCTGTGCTGAGATACAGGCTGCTCCAACCTGCTGTAAAATGCTTGATTTCGAGAGTGAGCGAAACTAATGAAAACATTGTTGGGGTAAAAACCTAAAGGGAAAGACCTAGCACCAAATCCAATTTGCCATCTGATCTAACTTCTGGAGGCAGTCAAAATGATCCTTAGAATTCTTCCCTACCTTATTCCTGTGCTGAGATACAGGCTGCTCCAACCTGCTGTAAAATGCTTGATTTCGAGAGTGAGCGAAACTAATGAAAACATTGTTGGGGTAAAACCTAAAGGGAAAGACCTAGCACCAAATCCAATTTGCCATCTGATCTAACTTCTGGAGGCAGTCAAAATGATCCTTAGAATTCTTCCCTACCTTATTCCTGTGCTGAGATACAGGCTGCTCCAACCTGCTGTAAAATGCTTGATTTCGAGAGTGAGCGAAACTAATGAAAACATTGTTGGGGTAAAACCTAAAGGGAAAGACCTAGCACCAAATCCAATTTGCCATCTGATCTAACTTCTGGAGGCAGTCAAAATGATCCTTAGAATTCTTCCCTACCTTATTCCTGTGCTGAGATACAGGCTGCTCCAACCTGCTGTAAAATGCTTGATTTCGAGAGTGAGCGAAACTAATGAAAACATTGTTGGGGTAAAACCTAAAGGGAAAGACCTAGCACCAAATCCAATTTGCCATCTGATCTAACTTCTGGAGGCAGTCAAAATGAGCCTTAGAATTCTTCCCTACCTTATTCCCTGTGCTGAGATACAGGCTGCTCCAACCTGCTGTAAAATGCTTGATTTCGAGAGTGAGCGAAAACTAATGAAAACATTGTTGGGGTAAAACCTAAAGGGAAAGACCTAGCACCAAATCCAATTTGCCATCTGATCTAACTTCTGGAGGCAGTCAAAATGATCCTTAGAATTCTTCCCTACCTTATTCCTGTGCTGAGATACAGGCTGCTCCAACCTGCTGTAAAATGCTTGATTTCGAGAGTGAGCGAAACTAATGAAAACATTGTTGGGGTAAAACCTAAAGGGAAAGACCTAGCACCAAATCCAATTTGCCATCTGATCTAACTTCTGGAGGCAGTCAAAATGAGTATTTGAAATTCTTCCCTACCTTATTCCTGTGCTGAGATACAGGCTGCTCCAACCTGCTGTAAAATGCTTGATTTCGAGAGTGAGCGAAACTAATGAAAAACATTGTTGGGGTAAAACCTAAAGGGAAAGACCTAGCACCAAATCCAATTTGCCATCTGATCTAACTTCTGGAGGCAGTCAAAATGAGTATTTGAATTCTTCCCTACCTTATTCCTGTGCTGAGATACAGGCTGCTCCAACCTGCTGTAAAATGCTTGATTTCGAGAGTGAGCGAAACTAATGAAAACATTGTTGGGGTAAAACCTAAAGGGAAAGACCTAGCACCAAATCCAATTTGCCATCTGATCTAACTTCTGGAGGCAGTCAAAATGATCCTTAGAATTCTTCCCTACCTTATTCCTGTGCTGAGATACAGGCTGCTCCAACCTGCTGTAAAATGCTTGATTTCAAGAGTGAGCGAAACTAATGAAAAACATTGTTGGGGTAAAACCTAAAGGGAAAGACCTAGCACCAAATCCAATTTGCCATCTGATCTAACTTCTGGAGGCAGTCAAAATGATCCTTAGAATTCTTCCCTACCTTATTCCTGTGCTGAGATACAGGCTGCTCCAACCTGCTGTAAAATGCTTGATTTCGAGAGTGAGCGAAAACTAATGAAAACATTGTTGGGGTAAAACCTAAAGGGAAAGACCTAGCACCAAATCCAATTTGCCATCTGATCTAACTTCTGGAGGCAGTCAAAATGATCCTTAGAATTCTTCCCTACCTTATTCCTGTGCTGAGATACAGGCTGCTCCAACCTGCTGTAAAATGCTTGATTTCGAGAGTGAGCGAAACTAATGAAAACATTGTTGGGGTAAAACCTAAAGGGAAAGACCTAGCACCAAATCCAATTTGCCATCTGATCTAACTTCTGGAGGCAGTCAAAATGATCCTTAGAATTCTTCCCTACCTTATTCCTGTGCTGAGATACAGGCTGCTCCAACCTGCTGTAAAATGCTTGATTTCGAGAGTGAGCGAAACTAATGAAAACATTGTTGGGGTAAAACCTAAAGGGAAAGACCTAGCACCAAATCCAATTTGCCATCTGATCTAACTTCTGGAGGCAGTCAAAATGAGCCTTAGAATTCTTCCTACCTTATTCCTGTGCTGAGATACAGGCTGCTCCAACCTGCTGTAAAATGCTTGATTTCGAGAGTGAGCGAAACTAATGAAAACATTGTTGGGGTAAAACCTAAAGGGAAAGACCTAGCACCAAATCCAATTTGCCATCTGATCTAACTTCTGGAGGCAGTCAAAATGATCCTTAGAATTCTTCCCTACCTTATTCCTGTGCTGAGATACAGGCTGCTCCAACCTGCTGTAAAATGCTTGATTTCGAGAGTGAGCGAAACTAATGAAAACATTGTTGGGGTAAAACCTAAAGGGAAAGACCTAGCACCAAATCCAATTTGCCATCTGATCTAACTTCTGGAGGCAGTCAAAATGATCCTTAGAATTCTTCCCTACCTTATTCCTGTGCTGAGATACAGGCTGCTCCAACCTGCTGTAAAATGCTTGATTTCGAGAGTGAGCGAAACTAATGAAAACATTGTTGGGGTAAAACCTAAAGGGAAAGACCTAGCACCAAATCCAATTTGCCATCTGATCTAACTTCTGGAGGCAGTCAAAATGATCCTTAGAATTCTTCCCTACCTTATTCCTGTGCTGAGATACAGGCTGCTCCAACCTGCTGTAAAATGCTTGGTTTCGAGAGTGAGCGAAACTAATGAAAACATTGTTGGGGTAAAACCTAAAGGGAAAGACCTAGCACCAAATCCAATTTGCCATCTGATCTAACTTCTGGAGGCAGTCAAAATGATCCTTAGAATTCTTCCCTACCTTATTCCTGTGCTGAGATACAGGCTGCTCCAACCTGCTGTAAAATGCTTGATTTCGAGAGTGAGCGAAACTAATGAAAACATTGTTGGGGTAAAACCTAAAGGGAAAGACCTAGCACCAAATCCAATTTGCCATCTGATCTAACTTCTGGAGGCAGTCAAAATGAGTATTTGAATTCTTCCCTACCTTATTCCTGTGCTGAGATACAGGCTGCTCCAACCTGCTGTAAAATGCTTGATTTCGAGAGTGAGCGAAACTAATGAAAACATTGTTGGGGTAAAACCTAAAGGGAAAGACCTAGCACCAAATCCAATTTGCCATCTGATCTAACTTCTGGAGGCAGTCAAAATGAGCCTTAGAATTCTTCCCTACCTTATTCCTGTGCTGAGATACAGGCTGCTCCAACCTGCTGTAAAATGCTTGATTTCGAGAGTGAGCGAAACTAATGAAAACATTGTTGGGGTAAAACCTAAAGGGAAAGACCTAGCACCAAATCCAATTTGCCATCTGATCTAACTTCTGGAGGCAGTCAAAATGATCCTTAGAATTCTTCCCTACCTTATTCCTGTGCTGAGATACAGGCTGCTCCAACCTGCTGTAAAATGCTTGATTTCGAGAGTGAGCGAAACTAATGAAAACATTGTTGGGGTAAAACCTAAAGGGAAAGACCTAGCACCAAATCCAATTTGCCATCTGATCTAACTTCTGGAGGCAGTCAAAATGAGCCTTAGAATTCTTCCCTACCTTATTCCTGTGCTGAGATACAGGCTGCTCCAACCTGCTGTAAAATGCTTGATTTCGAGAGTGAGCGAAACTAATGAAAACATTGTTGGGGTAAAACCTAAAGGGAAAGACCTAGCACCAAATCCAATTTGCCATCTGATCTAACTTCTGGAGGCAGTCAAAATGAGTATTTGAATTCTTCCCTACCTTATTCCTGTGCTGAGATACAGGCTGCTCCAACCTGCTGTAAAATGCTTGATTTCGAGAGTGAGCGAAACTAATGAAAACATTGTTGGGGTAAAACCTAAAGGGAAAGACCTAGCACCAAATCCAATTTGCCATCTGATCTAACTTCTGGAGGCAGTCAAAATGATCCTTAGAATTCTTCCCTACCTTATTCCTGTGCTGAGATACAGGCTGCTCCAACCTGCTGTAAAATGCTTGATTTCGAGAGTGAGCGAAACTAATGAAAACATTGTTGGGGTAAAACCTAAAGGGAAAGACCTAGCACCAAATTCCATTGGCCATCTGATCTAACTTCTGGAGGCAGTCAAAATGATCCTTAGAATTCTTCCCTACCTTATTCCTGTGCTGAGATACAGGCTGCTCCAACCTGCTGTAAAATGCTTGATTTCGAGAGTGAGCGAAACTAATGAAAACATTGTTGGGGTAAAACCTAAAGGGAAAGACCTAGCACCAAATCCAATTTGCCATCTGATCTAACTTCTGGAGGCAGTCAAAATGATCCTTAGAATTCTTCCCTACCTTATTACTGTGCTGAGATACAGGCTGCTCCAACCTGCTGTAAAATGCTTGATTTCGAGAGTGAGCGAAACTAATGAAAACATTGTTGGGGTAAAACCTAAAGGGAAAGACCTAGCACCAAATCCAATTTGCCATCTGATCTAACTTCTGGAGGCAGTCAAAATGATCCTTAGAATTCTTCCCTACCTTATTCCTGTGCTGAGATACAGGCTGCTCCAACCTGCTGTAAAATGCTTGATTTCGAGAGTGAGCGAAACTAATGAAAACATTGTTGGGGTAAAACCTAAAGGGAAAGGCCTAGCACCAAATCCAATTGGCCATCTGATCTAACTTCTGGAGGCAGTCAAAATGAGTATTTGAATTCTTCCGTACCTTATTCCTGTGCTGAGATACAGGCTGCTCCAACCTGCTGTAAAATGCTTGATTTCGAGAGTGAGCGAAACTAATGAAAACATTGTTGGGGTAAAACCTAAAGGGAAAGACCTAGCACCAAATCCAATTTGCCATCTGATCTAACTTCTGGAGGCAGTCAAAATGAGTATTTGAATTCTTCCCTACCTTATTCCTGTGCTGAGATACAGGCTGCTCCAACCTGCTGTAAAATGCTTGATTTCGAGAGTGAGCGAAACTAATGAAAACATTGTTGGGGTAAAACCTAAAGGGAAAGACCTAGCACCAAATCCAATTTGCCATCTGATCTAACTTCTGGAGGCAGTCAAAATGAGCCTTAGAATTCTTCCCTACCTTATTCCTGTGCTGAGATACAGGCTGCTCCAACCTGCTGTAAAATGCTTGATTTCGAGAGTGAGCGAAACTAATGAAAACATTGTTGGGGTAAAACCTAAAGGGAAAGACCTAGCACCAAATCCAATTTGCCATCTGATCTAACTTCTGGAGGCAGTCAAAATGATCCTTAGAATTCTTCCCTACCTTATTCCTGTGCTGAGATACAGGCTGCTCCAACCTGCTGTAAAATGCTTGATTTCGAGAGTGAGCGAAACTAATGAAAACATTGTTGGGGTAAAACCTAAAGGGAAAGACCTAGCACCAAATCCAATTTGCCATCTGATCTAACTTCTGGAGGCAGTCAAAATGATCCTTAGAATTCTTCCCTACCTTATTCCTGTGCTGAGATACAGGCTGCTCCAACCTGCTGTAAAATGCTTGATTTCGAGAGTGAGCGAAACTAATGAAAACATTGTTGGGGTAAAACCTAAAGGGAAAGACCTAGCACCAAATCCAATTTGCCATCTGATCTAACTTCTGGAGGCAGTCAAAATGAGTATTTGAATTCTTCCCTACCTTATTCCTGTGCTGAGATACAGGCTGCTCCAACCTGCTGTAAAATGCTTGATTTCGAGAGTGAGCGAAACTAATGAAAACATTGTTGGGGTAAAACCTAAAGGGAAAGACCTAGCACCAAATCCAATTTGCCATCTGATCTAACTTCTGGAGGCAGTCAAAATGAGTATTTGAATTCTTCCCTACCTTATTCCTGTGCTGAGATACAGGCTGCTCCAACCTGCTGTAAAATGCTTGATTTCGAGAGTGAGCGAAACTAATGAAAACATTGTTGGGGTAAAACCTAAAGGGAAAGACCTAGCACCAAATCCAATTTGCCATCTGATCTAACTTCTGGAGGCAGTCAAAATGATCCTTAGAATTCTTCCCTACCTTATTCCTGTGCTGAGATACAGGCTGCTCCAACCTGCTGTAAAATGCTTGATTTCGAGAGTGAGCGAAACTAATGAAAACATTGTTGGGGTAAAACCTAAAGGGAAAGACCTAGCACCAAATCCAATTTGCCATCTGATCTAACTTCTGGAGGCAGTCAAAATGATCCTTAGAATTCTTCCCTACCTTATTCCTGTGCTGAGATACAGGCTGCTCCAACCTGCTGTAAAATGCTTGATTTCGAGAGTGAGCGAAACTAATGAAAACATTGTTGGGGTAAAACCTAAAGGGAAAGACCTAGCACCAAATCCAATTTGCCATCTGATCTAACTTCTGGAGGCAGTCAAAATGATCCTTAGAATTCTTCCCTACCTTATTCCTGTGCTGAGATACAGGCTGCTCCAACCTGCTGTAAAATGCTTGATTTCGAGAGTGAGCGAAACTAATGAAAACATTGTTGGGGTAAAACCTAAAGGGAAAGACCTAGCACCAAATCCAATTTGCCATCTGATCTAACTTCTGGAGGCAGTCAAAATGATCCTTAGAATTCTTCCCTACCTTATTCCTGTGCTGAGATACAGGCTGCTCCAACCTGCTGTAAAATGCTTGATTTCGAGAGTGAGCGAAACTAATGAAAACATTGTTGGGGTAAAACCTAAAGGGAAAGACCTAGCACCAAATCCAATTTGCCATCTGATCTAACTTCTGGAGGCAGTCAAAATGAGTATTTGAATTCTTCCCTACCTTATTCCTGTGCTGAGATACAGGCTGCTCCAACCTGCTGTAAAATGCTTGATTTCGAGAGTGAGCGAAACTAATGAAAACATTGTTGGGGTAAAACCTAAAGGGAAAGACCTAGCACCAAATCCAATTTGCCATCTGATCTAACTTCTGGAGGCAGTCAAAATGAGTATTTGAATTCTTCCCTACCTTATTCCTGTGCTGAGATACAGGCTGCTCCAACCTGCTGTAAAATGCTTGATTTCGAGAGTGAGCGAAACTAATGAAAACATTGTTGGGGTAAAACCTAAAGGGAAAGACCTAGCACCAAATCCAATTTGCCATCTGATCTAACTTCTGGAGGCAGTCAAAATGAGCCTTAGAATTCTTCCCTACCTTATTCCTGTGCTGAGATACAGGCTGCTCCAACCTGCTGTAAAATGCTTGATTTCGAGAGTGAGCGAAACTAATGAAAACATTGTTGGGGTAAAACCTAAAGGGAAAGACCTAGCACCAAATCCAATTTGCCATCTGATCTAACTTCTGGAGGCAGTCAAAATGAGTATTTGAATTCTTCCCTACCTTATTCCTGTGCTGAGATACAGGCTGCTCCAACCTGCTGTAAAATGCTTGATTTCGAGAGTGAGCGAAACTAATGAAAACATTGTTGGGGTAAAACCTAAAGGGAAAGACCTAGCACCAAATCCAATTTGCCATCTGATCTAACTTCTGGAGGCAGTCAAAATGAGTATTTGAATTCTTCCCTACCTTATTCCTGTGCTGAGATACAGGCTGCTCCAACCTGCTGTAAAATGCTTGATTTCGAGAGTGAGCGAAACTAATGAAAACATTGTTGGGGTAAAACCTAAAGGGAAAGACCTAGCACCAAATCCAATTTGCCATCTGATCTAACTTCTGGAGGCAGTCAAAATGATCCTTAGAATTCTTCCCTACCTTATTCCTGTGCTGAGATACAGGCTGCTCCAACCTGCTGTAAAATGCTTGATTTCGAGAGTGAGCGAAACTAATGAAAACATTGTTGGGGTAAAACCTAAAGGGAAAGACCTAGCACCAAATTCCATTGGCCATCTGATCTAACTTCTGGAGGCAGTCAAAATGATCCTTAGAATTCTTCCCTACCTTATTCCTGTGCTGAGATACAGGCTGCTCCAACCTGCTGTAAAATGCTTGATTTCGAGAGTGAGCGAAACTAATGAAAACATTGTTGGGGTAAAACCTAAAGGGAAAGACCTAGCACCAAATCCAATTTGCCATCTGATCTAACTTCTGGAGGCAGTCAAAATGATCCTTAGAATTCTTCCCTACCTTATTCCTGTGCTGAGATACAGGCTGCTCCAACCTGCTGTAAAATGCTTGATTTCGAGAGTGAGCGAAACTAATGAAAACATTGTTGGGGTAAAACCTAAAGGGAAAGACCTAGCACCAAATCCAATTTGCCATCTGATCTAACTTCTGGAGGCAGTCAAAATGATCCTTAGAATTCTTCCCTACCTTATTCCTGTGCTGAGATACAGGCTGCTCCAACCTGCTGTAAAATGCTTGATTTCGAGAGTGAGCGAAACTAATGAAAACATTGTTGGGGTAAAACCTAAAGGGAAAGACCTAGCACCAAATCCAATTTGCCATCTGATCTAACTTCTGGAGGCAGTCAAAATGATCCTTAGAATTCTTCCCTACCTTATTCCTGTGCTGAGATACAGGCTGCTCCAACCTGCTGTAAAATGCTTGATTTCGAGAGTGAGCGAAACTAATGAAAACATTGTTGGGGTAAAACCTAAAGGGAAAGACCTAGCACCAAATCCAATTTGCCATCTGATCTAACTTCTGGAGGCAGTCAAAATGATCCTTAGAATTCTTCCCTACCTTATTCCTGTGCTGAGATACAGGCTGCTCCAACCTGCTGTAAAATGCTTGATTTCGAGAGTGAGCGAAACTAATGAAAACATTGTTGGGGTAAAACCTAAAGGGAAAGACCTAGCACCAAATCCAATTTGCCATCTGATCTAACTTCTGGAGGCAGTCAAAATGAGCCTTAGAATTCTTCCCTACCTTATTCCTGTGCTGAGATACAGGCTGCTCCAACCTGCTGTAAAATGCTTGATTTCGAGAGTGAGCGAAACTAATGAAAACATTGTTGGGGTAAAACCTAAAGGGAAAGGCCTAGCACCAAATTGCATTGGCCATCTGATCTAACTTCTGGAGGCAGTCAAAATGAGTATTTGAATTCTTCCCTACCTTATTCCTGTGCTGAGATACAGGCTGCTCCAACCTGCTGTAAAATGCTTGATTTCGAGAGTGAGCGAAACTAATGAAAACATTGTTGGGGTAAAACCTAAAGGGAAAGACCTAGCACCAAATCCAATTTGCCATCTGATCTAACTTCTGGAGGCAGTCAAAATGATCCTTAGAATTCTTCCCTACCTTATTCCTGTGCTGAGATACAGGCTGCTCCAACCTGCTGTAAAATGCTTGATTTCGAGAGTGAGCGAAACTAATGAAAACATTGTTGGGGTAAAACCTAAAGGGAAAGACCTAGCACCAAATCCAATTTGCCATCTGATCTAACTTCTGGAGGCAGTCAAAATGATCCTTAGAATTCTTCCCTACCTTATTCCTGTGCTGAGATACAGGCTGCTCCAACCTGCTGTAAAATGCTTGATTTCGAGAGTGAGCGAAACTAATGAAAACATTGTTGGGGTAAAACCTAAAGGGAAAGACCTAGCACCAAATCCAATTTGCCATCTGATCTAACTTCTGGAGGCAGTCAAAATGATCCTTAGAATTCTTCCCTACCTTATTCCTGTGCTGAGATACAGGCTGCTCCAACCTGCTGTAAAATGCTTGATTTCGAGAGTGAGCGAAACTAATGAAAACATTGTTGGGGTAAAACCTAAAGGGAAAGACCTAGCACCAAATCCAATTTGCCATCTGATCTAACTTCTGGAGGCAGTCAAAATGATCCTTAGAATTCTTCCCTACCTTATTCCTGTGCTGAGATACAGGCTGCTCCAACCTGCTGTAAAATGCTTGATTTCGAGAGTGAGCGAAACTAATGAAAACATTGTTGGGGTAAAACCTAAAGGGAAAGACCTAGCACCAAATCCAATTTGCCATCTGATCTAACTTCTGGAGGCAGTCGAAATGATCCTTAGAATTCTTCCCTACCTTATTCCTGTGCTGAGATACAGGCTGCTCCAACCTGCTGTAAAATGCTTGATTTTGAGAGTGAGCGAAACTAATGAAAACATTGTTGGGGTAAAACCTAAAGGGAAAGACCTAGCACCAAATTCCATTGGCCATCTGATCTAACTTCTGGAGGCAGTCAAAATGAGCCTTAGAATTCTTCCCTACCTTATTCCTGTGCTGAGATACAGGCTGCTCCAACCTGCTGTAAAATGCTTGATTTCGAGAGTGAGCGAAACTAATGAAAACATTGTTGGGGTAAAACCTAAAGGGAAAGACCTAGCACCAAATCCAATTTGCCATCTGATCTAACTTCTGGAGGCAGTCAAAATGATCCTTAGAATTCTTCCCTACCTTATTCCTGTGCTGAGATACAGGCTGCTCCAACCTGCTGTAAAATGCTTGATTTCGAGAGTGAGCGAAACTAATGAAAACATTGTTGGGGTAAAACCTAAAGGGAAAGACCTAGCACCAAATTCCATTGGCCATCTGATCTAACTTCTGGAGGCAGTCAAAATGATCCTTAGAATTCTTCCCTACCTTATTCCTGTGCTGAGATACAGGCTGCTCCAACCTGCTGTAAAATGCTTGATTTCGAGAGTGAGCGAAACTAATGAAAACATTGTTGGGGTAAAACCTAAAGGGAAAGACCTAGCACCAAAACCAATTTGCCATCTGATCTAACTTCTGGAGGCAGTCAAAATGATCCTTAGAATTCTTCCCTACCTTATTCCTGTGCTGAGATACAGGCTGCTCCAACCTGCTGTAAAATGCTTGATTTCGAGAGTGAGCGAAACTAATGAAAACATTGTTGGGGTAAAACCTAAAGGGAAAGACCTAGCACCAAATCCAATTTGCCATCTGATCTAACTTCTGGAGGCAGTCAAAATGAGTGTTTGAATTCTTCCCTACCTTATTCCTGTGCTGAGATACAGGCTGCTCCAACCTGCTGTAAAATGCTTGATTTCGAGAGTGAGCGAAACTAATGAAAACATTGTTGGGGTAAAACCTAAAGGGAAAGACCTAGCACCAAATCCAATTTGCCATCTGATCTAACTTCTGGAGGCAGTCAAAATGAGTATTTGAATTCTTCCCTACCTTATTCCTGTGCTGAGATACAGGCTGCTCCAACCTGCTGTAAAATGCTTGATTTCGAGAGTGAGAGAAACTAATGAAAACATTGTTGGGGTAAAACCTAAAGGGAAAGGCCTAGCACCAAATTCCATTGGCCATCTGATCTAACTTCTGGAGGCAGTCAAAATGATCCTTAGAATTCTTCCCTACCTTATTCCTGTGCTGAGATACAGGCTGCTCCAACCTGCTGTAAAATGCTTGATTTCGAGAGTGAGCGAAACTAATGAAAACATTGTTGGGGTAAAACCTAAAGGGAAAGACCTAGCACCAAATCCAATTTGCCATCTGATCTAACTTCTGGAGGCAGTCAAAATGATCCTTAGAATTCTTCCCTACCTTATTCCTGTGCTGAGATACAGGCTGCTCCAACCTGCTGTAAAATGCTTGATTTCGAGAGTGAGCGAAACTAATGAAAACATTGTTGGGGTAAAACCTAAAGGGAAAGACCTAGCACCAAATTCCATTGGCCATCTGATCTAACTTCTGGAGGCAGTCAAAATGATCCTTAGAATTCTTCCCTACCTTATTCCTGTGCTGAGATACAGGCTGCTCCAACCTGCTGTAAAATGCTTGATTTCGAGAGTGAGCGAAACTAATGAAAACATTGTTGGGGTAAAACCTAAAGGGAAAGACCTAGCACCAAATTCCATTGGCCATCTGATCTAACTTCTGGAGGCAGTCAAAATGATCCTTAGAATTCTTCCCTACCTTATTCCTGTGCTGAGATACAGGCTGCTCCAACCTGCTGTAAAATGCTTGATTTCGAGAGTGAGCGAAACTAATGAAAACATTGTTGGGGTAAAACCTAAAGGGAAAGACCTAGCACCAAATTCCATTGGCCATCTGATCTAACTTCTGGAGGCAGTCAAAATGATCCTTAGAATTCTTCCCTACCTTATTCCTGTGCTGAGATACAGGCTGCTCCAACCTGCTGTAAAATGCTTGATTTCGAGAGTGAGCGAAACTAATGAAAACATTGTTGGGGTAAAACCTAAAGGGAAAGGCCTAGCACCAAATTGCATTGGCCATCTGATCTAATTTCTGGAGGCAGTCAAAATGATCCTTAGAATTCTTCCCTACCTTATTCCTGTGCTGAGATACAGGCTGCTCCAACCTGCTGTAAAATGCTTGATTTCGAGAGTGAGCGAAACTAATGAAAACATTGTTGGGGTAAAACCTAAAGGGAAAGACCTAGCACCAAATCCAATTTGCCATCTGATCTAACTTCTGGAGGCAGTCAAAATGATCCTTAGAATTCTTCCCTACCTTATTCCTGTGCTGAGATACAGGCTGCTCCAACCTGCTGTAAAATGCTTGATTTCGAGAGTGAGCGAAACTAATGAAAACATTGTTGGGGTAAAACCTAAAGGGAAAGACCTAGCACCAAATCCAATTTGCCATCTGATCTAACTTCTGGAGGCAGTCAAAATGATCCTTAGAATTCTTCCCTACCTTATTCCTGTGCTGAGATACAGGCTGCTCCAACCTGCTGTAAAATGCTTGATTTCGAGAGTGAGCGAAACTAATGAAAACATTGTTGGGGTAAAACCTAAAGGGAAAGACCTAGCACCAAATCCAATTGGCCATCTGATCTAACTTCTGGAGGCAGTCAAAATGATCCTTAGAATTCTTCCCTACCTTATTCCTGTGCTGAGATACAGGCTGCTCCAACCTGCTGTAAAATGCTTGATTTCGAGAGTGAGCGAAACTAATGAAAACATTGTTGGGGTAAAACCTAAAGGGAAAGACCTAGCACCAAATCCAATTTGCCATCTGATCTAACTTCTGGAGGCAGTCAAAATGAGCCTTAGAATTCTTCCCTACCTTATTCCTGTGCTGAGATACAGGCTGCTCCAACCTGCTGTAAAATGCTTGATTTCGAGAGTGAGCGAAACTAATGAAAACATTGTTGGGGTAAAACCTAAAGGGAAAGGCCTAGCACCAAATCCAATTTGCCATCTGATCTAACTTCTGGAGGCAGTCAAAATGAGTATTTGAATTCTTCCCTACCTTATTCCTGTGCTGAGATACAGGCTGCTCCAACCTGCTGTAAAATGCTTGATTTCGAGAGTGAACGAAACTAATGAAAACATTGTTGGGGTAAAACCTAAAGGGAAAGACCTAGCACCAAATCCAATTTGCCATCTGATCTAACTTCTGGAGGCTGTCAAAATGAGTATTTGAATTCTTCCCTACCTTATTCCTGTGCTGAGATACAGGCTGCTCCAACCTGCTGTAAAATGCTTGATTTCGAGAGTGAGCGAAACTAATGAAAACATTGTTGGGGTAAAACCTAAAGGGAAAGACCTAGCACCAAATCCAATTTGCCATCTGATCTAGCTTCTGGAGGCAGTCAAAATGATCCTTAGAATTCTTCCCTACCTTATTCCTGTGCTGAGATACAGGCTGCTCCAACCTGCTGTAAAATGCTTGATTTCGAGAGTGAGCGAAACTAATGAAAACATTGTTGGGGTAAAACCTAAAGGGAAAGACCTAGCACCAAAGTCCATTGGCCATCTGATCTAACTTCTGGAGGCAGTCAAAATGATCCTTAGAATTCTTCCCTACCTTATTCCTGTGCTGAGATACAGGCTGCTCCAACCTGCTGTAAAATGCTTGATTTCGAGAGTGAGCGAAACTAATGAAAACATTGTTGGGGTAAAACCTAAAGGGAAAGACCTAGCACCAAATCCAATTTGCCATCTGATCTAACTTCTGGAGGCAGTCAAAATGATCCTTAGAATTCTTCCCTACCTTATTCCTGTGCTGAGATACAGGCTGCTCCAACCTGCTGTAAAATGCTTGATTTCGAGAGTGAGCGAAACTAATGAAAACATTGTTGGGGTAAAACCTAAAGGGAAAGACCTAGCACCAAATTCCATTGGCCATCTGATCTAACTTCTGGAGGCAGTCAAAATGATCCTTAGAATTCTTCCCTACCTTATTCCTGTGCTGAGATACAGGCTGCTCCAACCTGCTGTAAAATGCTTGATTTCGAGAGTGAGCGAAACTAATGAAAACATTGTTGGGGTAAAACCTAAAGGGAAAGACCTAGCACCAAATCCAATTTGCCATCTGATCTAACTTCTGGAGGCAGTCAAAATGATCCTTAGAATTCTTCCCTACCTTATTCCTGTGCTGAGATACAGGCTGCTCCAACCTGCTGTAAAATGCTTGATTTCGAGAGTGAGCGAAACTAATGAAAACATTGTTGGGGTAAAACCTAAAGGGAAAGACCTAGCACCAAATCCAATTGGCCATCTGATCTAACTTCTGGAGGCAGTCAAAATGATCCTTAGAATTCTTCCCTACCTTATTCCTGTGCTGAGATACAGGCTGCTCCAACCTGCTGTAAAATGCTTGATTTCGAGAGTGAGCGAAACTAATGAAAACATTGTTGGGGTAAAACCTAAAGGGAAAGACCTAGCACCAAATCCAATTTGCCATCTGATCTAACTTCTGGAGGCAGTCAAAATGATCCTTAGAATTCTTCCCTACCTTATTCCTGTGCTGAGATACAGGCTGCTCCAACCTGCTGTAAAATGCTTGATTTCGAGAGTGAGCGAAACTAATGAAAACATTGTTGGGGTAAAACCTAAAGGGAAAGACCTAGCACCAAATCCAATTTGCCATCTGATCTAACTTCTGGAGGCAGTCAAAATGATCCTTAGAATTCTTCCCTACCTTATTCCTGTGCTGAGATACAGGCTGCTCCAACCTGCTGTAAAATGCTTGATTTCGAGAGTGAGCGAAACTAATGAAAACATTGTTGGGGTAAAACCTAAAGGGAAAGACCTAGCACCAAATTCCATTGGCCATCTGATCTAACTTCTGGAGGCAGTCAAAATGATCCTTAGAATTCTTCCCTACCTTATTCCTGTGCTGAGATACAGGCTGCTCCAACCTGCTGTAAAATGCTTGATTTCGAGAGTGAGCGAAACTAATGAAAACATTGTTGGGGTAAAACCTAAAGGGAAAGACCTAGCACCAAATCCAATTTGCCATCTGATCTAACTTCTGGAGGCAGTCAAAATGATCCTTAGAATTCTTCCCTACCTTATTCCTGTGCTGAGATACAGGCTGCTCCAACCTGCTGTAAAATGCTTGATTTCGAGAGTGAGCGAAACTAATGAAAACATTGTTGGGGTAAAACCTAAAGGGAAAGACCTAGCACCAAATCCAATTTGCCATCTGATCTAGCTTCTGGAGGCAGTCAAAATGATCCTTAGAATTCTTCCCTACCTTATTCCTGTGCTGAGATACAGGCTGCTCCAACCTGCTGTAAAATGCTTGATTTCGAGAGTGAGCGAAACTAATGAAAACATTGTTGGGGTAAAACCTAAAGGGAAAGACCTAGCACCAAAGTCCATTGGCCATCTGATCTAACTTCTGGAGGCAGTCAAAATGATCCTTAGAATTCTTCCCTACCTTATTCCTGTGCTGAGATACAGGCTGCTCCAACCTGCTGTAAAATGCTTGATTTCGAGAGGGAGCGAAACTAATGAAAACATTGTTGGGGTAAAACCTAAAGGGAAAGACCTAGCACCAAATCCAATTTGCCATCTGATCTAACTTCTGGAGGCAGTCAAAATGAGTATTTGAATTCTTCCCTACCTTATTCCTGTGCTGAGATACAGGCTGCTCCAACCTGCTGTAAAATGCTTGATTTCGAGAGTGAGCGAAACTAATGAAAACATTGTTGGGGTAAAACCTAAAGGGAAAGACCTAGCACCAAATTCCATTGGCCATCTGATCTAACTTCTGGAGGCAGTCAAAATGATCCTTAGAATTCTTCCCTACCTTATTCCTGTGCTGAGATACAGGCTGCTCCAACCTGCTGTAAAATGCTTGATTTCGAGAGTGAGCGAAACTAATGAAAACATTGTTGGGGTAAAACCTAAAGGGAAAGACCTAGCACCAAATCCAATTTGCCATCTGATCTAACTTCTGGAGGCAGTCAAAATGATCCTTAGAATTCTTCCCTACCTTATTCCTGTGCTGAGATACAGGCTGCTCCAACCTGCTGTAAAATGCTTGATTTCGAGAGTGAGCGAAACTAATGAAAACATTGTTGGGGTAAAACCTAAAGGGAAAGACCTAGCACCAAATCCAATTTGCCATCTGATCTAACTTCTGGAGGCAGTCAAAATGATCCTTAGAATTCTTCCCTACCTTATTCCTGTGCTGAGATACAGGCTGCTCCAACCTGCTGTAAAATGCTTGATTTCGAGAGTGAGCGAAACTAATGAAAACATTGTTGGGGTAAAACCTAAAGGGAAAGACCTAGCACCAAATTCCATTGGCCATCTGATCTAACTTCTGGAGGCAGTCAAAATGATCCTTAGAATTCTTCCCTACCTTATTCCTGTGCTGAGATACAGGCTGCTCCAACCTGCTGTAAAATGCTTGATTTCGAGAGTGAGCGAAACTAATGAAAACATTGTTGGGGTAAAACCTAAAGGGAAAGACCTAGCACCAAATTCCATTGGCCATCTGATCTAACTTCTGGAGGCAGTCAAAATGATCCTTAGAATTCTTCCCTACCTTATTCCTGTGCTGAGATACAGGCTGCTCCAACCTGCTGTAAAATGCTTGATTTCGAGAGTGAGCGAAACTAATGAAAACATTGTTGGGGTAAAACCTAAAGGGAAAGACCTAGCACCAAATCCAATTTGCCATCTGATCTAACTTCTGGAGGCAGTCAAAATGATCCTTAGAATTCTTCCCTACCTTATTCCTGTGCTGAGATACAGGCTGCTCCAACCTGCTGTAAAATGCTTGATTTCGAGAGTGAGCGAAACTAATGAAAACATTGTTGGGGTAAAACCTAAAGGGAAAGACCTAGCACCAAATCCAATTTGCCATCTGATCTAACTTCTGGAGGCAGTCAAAATGATCCTTAGAATTCTTCCCTACCTTATTCCTGTGCTGAGATACAGGCTGCTCCAACCTGCTGTAAAATGCTTGATTTCGAGAGTGAGCGAAACTAATGAAAACATTGTTGGGGTAAAACCTAAAGGGAAAGACCTAGCACCAAATTCCATTGGCCATCTGATCTAACTTCTGGAGGCAGTCAAAATGATCCTTAGAATTCTTCCCTACCTTATTCCTGTGCTGAGATACAGGCTGCTCCAACCTGCTGTAAAATGCTTGATTTCGAGAGTGAGCGAAACTAATGAAAACATTGTTGGGGTAAAACCTAAAGGGAAAGACCTAGCACCAAATCCAATTTGCCATCTGATCTAACTTCTGGAGGCAGTCAAAATGATCCTTAGAATTCTTCCCTACCTTATTCCTGTGCTGAGATACAGGCTGCTCCAACCTGCTGTAAAATGCTTGATTTCGAGAGTGAGCGAAACTAATGAAAACATTGTTGGGGTAAAACCTAAAGGGAAAGACCTAGCACCAAATCCAATTTGCCATCTGATCTAACTTCTGGAGGCAGTCAAAATGATCCTTAGAATTCTTCCCTACCTTATTCCTGTGCTGAGATACAGGCTGCTCCAACCTGCTGTAAAATGCTTGATTTCGAGAGTGAGCGAAACTAATGAAAACATTGTTGGGGTAAAACCTAAAGGGAAAGGCCTAGCACCAAATCCAATTGGCCATCTGATCTAACTTCTGGAGGCAGTCAAAATGAGTATTTGAATTCTTCCCTACCTTATTCCTGTGCTGAGATACAGGCTGCTCCAACCTGCTGTAAAATGCTTGATTTCGAGAGTGAACGAAACTAATGAAAACATTGTTGGGGTAAAACCTAAAGGGAAAGACCTAGCACCAAATCCAATTTGCCATCTGATCTAACTTCTGGAGGCTGTCAAAATGAGTATTTGAATTCTTCCCTACCTTATTCCTGTGCTGAGATACAGGCTGCTCCAACCTGCTGTAAAATGCTTGATTTCGAGAGTGAGCGAAACTAATGAAAACATTGTTGGGGTAAAACCTAAAGGGAAAGACCTAGCACCAAATCCAATTTGCCATCTGATCTAACTTCTGGAGGCAGTCAAAATGATCCTTAGAATTCTTCCCTACCTTATTCCTGTGCTGAGATACAGGCTGCTCCAACCTGCTGTAAAATGCTTGATTTCGAGAGTGAGCGAAACTAATGAAAACATTGTTGGGGTAAAACCTAAAGGGAAAGACCTAGCACCAAATCCAATTTGCCATCTGATCTAGCTTCTGGAGGCAGTCAAAATGATCCTTAGAATTCTTCCCTACCTTATTCCTGTGCTGAGATACAGGCTGCTCCAACCTGCTGTAAAATGCTTGATTTCGAGAGTGAGCGAAACTAATGAAAACATTGTTGGGGTAAAACCTAAAGGGAAAGACCTAGCACCAAATCCAATTTGCCATCTGATCTAACTTCTGGAGGCAGTCAAAATGATCCTTAGAATTCTTCCCTACCTTATTCCTGTGCTGAGATACAGGCTGCTCCAACCTGCTGTAAAATGCTTGATTTCGAGAGTGAGCGAAACTAATGAAAACATTGTTGGGGTAAAACCTAAAGGGAAAGACCTAGCACCAAATCCAATTTGCCATCTGATCTAACTTCTGGAGGCAGTCAAAATGATCCTTAGAATTCTTCCCTACCTTATTCCTGTGCTGAGATACAGGCTGCTCCAACCTGCTGTAAAATGCTTGATTTCGAGAGTGAGCGAAACTAATGAAAACATTGTTGGGGTAAAACCTAAAGGGAAAGACCTAGCACCAAATTCCATTGGCCATCTGATCTAACTTCTGGAGGCAGTCAAAATGATCCTTAGAATTCTTCCCTACCTTATTCCTGTGCTGAGATACAGGCTGCTCCAACCTGCTGTAAAATGCTTGATTTCGAGAGTGAGCGAAACTAATGAAAACATTGTTGGGGTAAAACCTAAAGGGAAAGGCCTAGCACCAAATTGCATTGGCCATCTGATCTAATTTCTGGAGGCAGTCAAAATGATCCTTAGAATTCTTCCCTACCTTATTCCTGTGCTGAGATACAGGCTGCTCCAACCTGCTGTAAAATGCTTGATTTCGAGAGTGAGCGAAACTAATGAAAACATTGTTGGGGTAAAACCTAAAGGGAAAGACCTAGCACCAAATCCAATTTGCCATCTGATCTAACTTCTGGAGGCAGTCAAAATGATCCTTAGAATTCTTCCCTACCTTATTCCTGTGCTGAGATACAGGCTGCTCCAACCTGCTGTAAAATGCTTGATTTCGAGAGTGAGCGAAACTAATGAAAACATTGTTGGGGTAAAACCTAAAGGGAAAGACCTAGCACCAAATCCAATTTGCCATCTGATCTAACTTCTGGAGGCAGTCAAAATGATCCTTAGAATTCTTCCCTACCTTATTCCTGTGCTGAGATACAGGCTGCTCCAACCTGCTGTAAAATGCTTGATTTCGAGAGTGAGCGAAACTAATGAAAACATTGTTGGGGTAAAACCTAAAGGGAAAGACCTAGCACCAAATCCAATTTGCCATCTGATCTAACTTCTGGAGGCAGTCAAAATGATCCTTAGAATTCTTCCCTACCTTATTCCTGTGCTGAGATACAGGCTGCTCCAACCTGCTGTAAAATGCTTGATTTCGAGAGTGAGCGAAACTAATGAAAACATTGTTGGGGTAAAACCTAAAGGGAAAGACCTAGCACCAAATCCAATTTGCCATCTGATCTAGCTTCTGGAGGCAGTCAAAATGATCCTTAGAATTCTTCCCTACCTTATTCCTGTGCTGAGATACAGGCTGCTCCAACCTGCTGTAAAATGCTTGATTTCGAGAGTGAGCGAAACTAATGAAAACATTGTTGGGGTAAAACCTAAAGGGAAAGACCTAGCACCAAATCCAATTTGCCATCTGATCTAACTTCTGGAGGCAGTCAAAATGAGCCTTAGAATTCTTCCCTACCTTATTCCTGTGCTGAGATACAGGCTGCTCCAACCTGCTGTAAAATGCTTGATTTCGAGAGTGAGCGAAACTAATGAAAACATTGTTGGGGTAAAACCTAAAGGGAAAGACCTAGCACCAAATCCAATTTGCCATCTGATCTAACTTCTGGAGGCAGTCAAAATGATCCTTAGAATTCTTCCCTACCTTATTCCTGTGCTGAGATACAGGCTGCTCCAACCTGCTGTAAAATGCTTGATTTCGAGAGTGAGCGAAACTAATGAAAACATTGTTGGGGTAAAACCTAAAGGGAAAGACCTAGCACCAAATTCCATTGGCCATCTGATCTAACTTCTGGAGGCAGTCAAAATGATCCTTAGAATTCTTCCCTACCTTATTCCTGTGCTGAGATACAGGCTGCTCCAACCTGCTGTAAAATGCTTGATTTCGAGAGTGAGCGAAACTAATGAAAACATTGTTGGGGTAAAACCTAAAGGGAAAGGCCTAGCACCAAATTGCATTGGCCATCTGATCTAATTTCTGGAGGCAGTCAAAATGATCCTTAGAATTCTTCCCTACCTTATTCCTGTGCTGAGATACAGGCTGCTCCAACCTGCTGTAAAATGCTTGATTTCGAGAGTGAGCGAAACTAATGAAAACATTGTTGGGGTAAAACCTAAAGGGAAAGACCTAGCACCAAATCCAATTTGCCATCTGATCTAACTTCTGGAGGCAGTCAAAATGATCCTTAGAATTCTTCCCTACCTTATTCCTGTGCTGAGATACAGGCTGCTCCAACCTGCTGTAAAATGCTTGATTTCGAGAGTGAGCGAAACTAATGAAAACATTGTTGGGGTAAAACCTAAAGGGAAAGACCTAGCACCAAATCCAATTTGCCATCTGATCTAACTTCTGGAGGCAGTCAAAATGATCCTTAGAATTCTTCCCTACCTTATTCCTGTGCTGAGATACAGGCTGCTCCAACCTGCTGTAAAATGCTTGATTTCGAGAGTGAGCGAAACTAATGAAAACATTGTTGGGGTAAAACCTAAAGGGAAAGACCTAGCACCAAATCCAATTTGCCATCTGATCTAACTTCTGGAGGCAGTCAAAATGATCCTTAGAATTCTTCCCTACCTTATTCCTGTGCTGAGATACAGGCTGCTCCAACCTGCTGTAAAATGCTTGATTTCGAGAGTGAGCGAAACTAATGAAAACATTGTTGGGGTAAAACCTAAAGGGAAAGACCTAGCACCAAATCCAATTTGCCATCTGATCTAACTTCTGGAGGCAGTCAAAATGATCCTTAGAATTCTTCCCTACCTTATTCCTGTGCTGAGATACAGGCTGCTCCAACCTGCTGTAAAATGCTTGATTTCGAGAGTGAGCGAAACTAATGAAAACATTGTTGGGGTAAAACCTAAAGGGAAAGACCTAGCACCAAATTCCATTGGCCATCTGATCTAACTTCTGGAGGCAGTCAAAATGATCCTTAGAATTCTTCCCTACCTTATTCCTGTGCTGAGATACAGGCTGCTCCAACCTGCTGTAAAATGCTTGATTTCGAGAGTGAGCGAAACTAATGAAAACATTGTTGGGGTAAAACCTAAAGGGAAAGACCTAGCACCAAATCCAATTTGCCATCTGATCTAACTTCTGGAGGCAGTCAAAATGATCCTTAGAATTCTTCCCTACCTTATTCCTGTGCTGAGATACAGGCTGCTCCAACCTGCTGTAAAATGCTTGATTTCGAGAGTGAGCGAAACTAATGAAAACATTGTTGGGGTAAAACCTAAAGGGAAAGACCTAGCACCAAATCCAATTTGCCATCTGATCTAACTTCTGGAGGCAGTCAAAATGATCCTTAGAATTCTTCCCTACCTTATTCCTGTGCTGAGATACAGGCTGCTCCAACCTGCTGTAAAATGCTTGATTTCGAGAGTGAGCGAAACTAATGAAAACATTGTTGGGGTAAAACCGAAAGGGAAAGGCCTAGCACCAAATCCAATTGGCCATCTGATCTAACTTCTGGAGGCAGTCAAAATGAGTATTTGAATTCTTCCCTACCTTATTCCTGTGCTGAGATACAGGCTGCTCCAACCTGCTGTAAAATGCTTGATTTCGAGAGTGAACGAAACTAATGAAAACATTGTTGGGGTAAAACCTAAAGGGAAAGACCTAGCACCAAATCCAATTTGCCATCTGATCTAACTTCTGGAGGCTGTCAAAATGAGTATTTGAATTCTTCCCTACCTTATTCCTGTGCTGAGATACAGGCTGCTCCAACCTGCTGTAAAATGCTTGATTTCGAGAGTGAGCGAAACTAATGAAAACATTGTTGGGGTAAAACCTAAAGGGAAAGACCTAGCACCAAATCCAATTTGCCATCTGATCTAACTTCTGGAGGCAGTCAAAATGATCCTTAGAATTCTTCCCTACCTTATTCCTGTGCTGAGATACAGGCTGCTCCAACCTGCTGTAAAATGCTTGATTTCGAGAGTGAGCGAAACTAATGAAAACATTGTTGGGGTAAAACCTAAAGGGAAAGACCTAGCACCAAATCCAATTTGCCATCTGATCTAGCTTCTGGAGGCAGTCAAAATGATCCTTAGAATTCTTCCCTACCTTATTCCTGTGCTGAGATACAGGCTGCTCCAACCTGCTGTAAAATGCTTGATTTCGAGAGTGAGCGAAACTAATGAAAACATTGTTGGGGTAAAACCTAAAGGGAAAGACCTAGCACCAAATCCAATTTGCCATCTGATCTAACTTCTGGAGGCAGTCAAAATGATCCTTAGAATTCTTCCCTACCTTATTCCTGTGCTGAGATACAGGCTGCTCCAACCTGCTGTAAAATGCTTGATTTCGAGAGTGAGCGAAACTAATGAAAACATTGTTGGGGTAAAACCTAAAGGGAAAGACCTAGCACCAAATCCAATTTGCCATCTGATCTAACTTCTGGAGGCAGTCAAAATGATCCTTAGAATTCTTCCCTACCTTATTCCTGTGCTGAGATACAGGCTGCTCCAACCTGCTGTAAAATGCTTGATTTCGAGAGTGAGCGAAACTAATGAAAACATTGTTGGGGTAAAACCTAAAGGGAAAGACCTAGCACCAAATTCCATTGGCCATCTGATCTAACTTCTGGAGGCAGTCAAAATGATCCTTAGAATTCTTCCCTACCTTATTCCTGTGCTGAGATACAGGCTGCTCCAACCTGCTGTAAAATGCTTGATTTCGAGAGTGAGCGAAACTAATGAAAACATTGTTGGGGTAAAACCTAAAGGGAAAGGCCTAGCACCAAATTGCATTGGCCATCTGATCTAATTTCTGGAGGCAGTCAAAATGATCCTTAGAATTCTTCCCTACCTTATTCCTGTGCTGAGATACAGGCTGCTCCAACCTGCTGTAAAATGCTTGATTTCGAGAGTGAGCGAAACTAATGAAAACATTGTTGGGGTAAAACCTAAAGGGAAAGACCTAGCACCAAATCCAATTTGCCATCTGATCTAACTTCTGGAGGCAGTCAAAATGATCCTTAGAATTCTTCCCTACCTTATTCCTGTGCTGAGATACAGGCTGCTCCAACCTGCTGTAAAATGCTTGATTTCGAGAGTGAGCGAAACTAATGAAAACATTGTTGGGGTAAAACCTAAAGGGAAAGACCTAGCACCAAATCCAATTTGCCATCTGATCTAACTTCTGGAGGCAGTCAAAATGATCCTTAGAATTCTTCCCTACCTTATTCCTGTGCTGAGATACAGGCTGCTCCAACCTGCTGTAAAATGCTTGATTTCGAGAGTGAGCGAAACTAATGAAAACATTGTTGGGGTAAAACCTAAAGGGAAAGACCTAGCACCAAATCCAATTTGCCATCTGATCTA
>NW_027144013.1:0-43391 GCF_026170545.1 Melanerpes formicivorus | reverse complement strand
TGGGTTGGCACTGGATCTGGATGGGAGCTTTGGATGGAAAGTGTTGAGGATGGCTCTGGGTCCTCAGGATCAGCAGGTCCCTGCCACCCTGAAGCTCAGCCGGTTCCAACCCCCCTGCCACGGGCCCCAGCAGCCCAGATGGTCCTGAAGGTCCCCCCCCAAGCCACCCCATTGAGCCCCAGCAGCTCCACCAGCTGCTTCCCAGCCCTGATGTCTCCTTTCTCTCCTCCCCCCGTGCAGGTACATGGCCATCATCCACCCGCTGCAGCCTCGCCTCTCAGCCACCGCCACCAAGGTGGTCATTGGAGTCATCTGGCTCCTGGCTTTCCTGCTGGCATCTCCCCAGGGGTACTACTCAGTGATGGAGGAGCTGCCAGGCCGCCTGGTGTGCCTGGTGGAGTGGCCAGAGCACAGCACCAACCTGTATGGCAAAACGTGAGTCGAAGGCTGGCAGCAGCTGGGGGGGAGTCGGGGGGCTGGGGGTGGGGGTGGGCCAGGGCAGCCTGCAGGGAAAAAACCACCACAGGAGGTCTGAGAAGAGGAAGAGAGGAAGGATGGCAAAATGCCCTGGGCCAGGGAATCCCTCCCCCAAGCAGCTGTGTGGTGGAGAAACCTCCACCCATGCCCCAGAGCGGCACAGGGAGATTGATGAAGTTGAGTTTGTGCTTGCCCCAAGCCACCAAGGACCCTGAGCTCCTTGGGTCCTCATCCTTGATGCAAACCAATCCACCTGGGCCACAGCAACCACCCCAGGAAGGCTCCAGGCTGGAAAGTGCCTGGTGGGGAAAAGGTCCTGGGGGTGCTGGGTGCCAGCAGCTGGAGAGGAACCAGGGGGTGCCCAGGTGGCCAAGAAGGTCACCAGCAGCCTGGCCTGGAGTGGGCAGCAGGAGCAGGGGCAGGGATTGTGCCCCTGGGCTGGGCACTGGGGAGGCCACAGCTTGAGGGCTGGGGGCAGGGTTGGGCTTCTGACTGCCAGAAGGACTTTGAGGGCTGGAGCAGGGCCAGAGAAGGGCAAGAGAGGAGGGGAAGGGTCTGGAGAAGAGAGCTGGAGAGGAGCAGCTGAGGGAGCTGGGGAGAAGGAGGCTGAGGGGAGACCTTCTGGCTCTCTGCAGCTCCCTGCAGGGGGGCTGGAGCCAGGTGGGGGTTGGCCTCTTGTGCTAAGGAACAGGGGACAGGACAAGAGGAAATGGATTCAGGTTGCCCCAGGGCAGGTTCAGGTGGGCAAGGAGGAACAATTTCTTCCCAGGAAGGGTTCTCAGGCACTGGCCCAGGCTGCCCAGGGAGGTGGTGGAGTCCCCAGCCCTGGAGGGGTTTCAAAGCCCTGGAGATGAGGTGCTGAGGGAGGTGGTTGAGGGGCAGTGGCTGAGCAGCAGTGGTGGATGATGAGCTCTGGGGGAGGGCTTGGACTGGGTGACCTCAGAGGCCTCTCCCAACCTCCCCTGGGCAGAGACAAAGCAAAGCAAACCAGGCTTGGGATCTCCCCATCCCAGATGCTCCACAACTCAGCTGATTAAAGCCCAACCTCAGCCTCTGTGCCATCAGCTCAGGCTGGGAGGCAGTCACTGGGCTGGGAGGGAGGACTCAGCAGGGCTCCTGTTTTCCCTTCTCATTAAGGTGCTGACTAATGACACCTGGCATTTCCAAAGGGCCTGGGCACCCCTGCTGGCCCTGCCAGCTCAGCTCTCCTCTGGGGCTGCAGCTTTGAAGCCCTGCAGTGAGTTAAATGTCAGGGGTGGGAAGTGAGGAAACAAAAGAAGGAGAGGAGGAAACAAAAGGCTTTGGAGACCTCCAGCCCCTGAGGAGCCAATCGATGAGGGTTGGGAAATGGAGCTGCAGCCAGAGCAGGGCACACAGGAGGTGGGCAAAGCATGGGGAAGGTCTTGCTGGGGGGCAGAGGAGAGGACTCTGTCCATCAGCAGGGGGTGGTGGGGGCCAGCCACAGGGAGGTGCAATAAGGTCCTGCAGCTGGGGCAGGGCAGTGCCAAGCACAAATCCAGGCTGGCACTGGAGGAGAGGATGGAGAGCAGCCCTGCAGAGAAGGACTTGGGGGAGAAGCTGGGCAGGAGCCAGCAGTGGGCACTGGCAACACAGGAGGCCAAGGGCAGCCTGGGCTGCATCCAAAGCAGTGTGGCCAGAGCTGGAGAGAGAGGATCCTGCTCCTCTGCTCTGCTCTGTGAGACCTCACCTGCAGGGCTGTGCCCAGATAGGGGACCCCCAGCACAACAGAGACCTGGAGCTGCTGGAGAGGGTCCAAAGGAGGCTACAAAGAAGATCTAAGAGCTGGAGAACCTCTGCTGTGGGGACAGGCTGGGAGAGTTGGGGCTGTTGAGCCTGGAGAAGAGAAGGCTCCAGGGAGACCTTAGAGCAACCTTCCAGTACCTGAAGGGAGCTCCAGAAGAGCTGAGGAGAGACTTTGGACATAGGCTGGGGGTGCCAGGGTGAGGGGGGAAGGGTTTGAGACTGGATTGAGGTTGGACATCAGGGAAAAAATCTTCCCCCTGAGGGTGGTGATGCTCTGGAACAGGCTGCTCAGAGAAGCTGTGCAGGCTCCAAGCCTGGAGGTGCTGAAGGCCAGGCTGGATGAGGCCTTGAGCAAGCTGGGCTGGTGGGAGGTGTCCCTGCCCAGGGCAGGGGGTTGGAGCTGGGTGAGCTGAGGAGAAAGTTCTCCCCAGAGAGAGTTGTTGGCCACTGGGATGTGCTGCCCAGGGAGGTGGTGGAGTCCCCATCCCTGGAGGTGTTCAAGAGGGGATTGGATGTGGCCCTTGGAGCCATGGTTCAGTAGTCAGGAGGTGTTGGGGGACAGCTTGGGCTTGATGAGCTCTGAGCTCTCCTCCAACCTCGTTGATTCTGTGACCTCCCAACCCAACCCATTCTGTGATTGCATCTCTGCAGCTCTGAAACCCCTCCAGGGATGGAGGCTCCACCACTGCCCTGGGCAGCCTGAGCCAGGCCTGGACAACCCTCCAGGGCAAGAAATTGTTCCTCATGGCCAACCTGAGCCTGCCCTTGGGGCAACCTGAGGCCATTTCCTCTTGTCCTGTCCCTTGTTCCTGGGGAGAAGAGCCCAACCCCCACCTGGCTCCCAGCTCCTGCCAGGGAGCTGGGGAGAGAGAGCCAGGAGGTCTCCCCCTCAGCAGTCCTCTCTCCTCCCTCCCCCTGCCCTGCAAACAGGACAGCAGTTTCCAGCAGGACACTGTGAGCAGGCTGGCTGCTGCCAGCCCCTGCCTTAAATAACAGCCCCAAGGCCACAGGAGCAGAAGGGGAGGGGGGAACTGACAGTGCCCCAAGCACCTGTCCCTGTAGAGTTATTCTGGGGCAGGAAAATCCCACCCTGGGCTCTGCAAGTTTGGTTTGGAGAGACCCTGCTGAGCTGGGAGCTATTTTCAGCCCCCCACCAAATGCTTTGGGGGTTGGATGGTTCCAAGCTCGGAGCCAGGTGGGGGTTGGGCTCTTGTGCCAAGGAGCAAGGGGGAATGGCCTCAGGGAGAGGTCTAGGTTGGACCTCAGGAGAAACTTCTTCCCTGAAAGGGTTCTCAGAGCCTGGCCCAGGCTGCCCAGGGAGGTGGTGGAGTCCCCAGGCCTGGAGGGGTTTCAAAGCCTCAGAGGTGTGGTGCTGAGGGCCATGGTTCAGCCCCAGCCTTGGCAGAGCCAGAGGAGGGTTGGGGTGGATGACCTTGAAGGACTTTTCCACCTGAGACCATTTGATGATCCCAGTGTGGGAAGGCTTCCAATTGCCTGCTTTGAAGCTAATTACAGGAGCAGGGAAGGGGGAAAGCAGGGGCAGTGTGGCACAGGAGTGAGTGGAGAGCCACAGGAAGCCTCTCCCAGTTGGCATCTCCACCCTGGGAGATCTCCCAGCCTTGGCAGAGCCAGAGGAGGGTTGGGGTGGATGACCTGGAAGGGCTTTTCCAACCCATTCCATGAGTGTGTGACAGCAAAGAAAGGGCCAAGCCCTTGTGGCTCCTTCCCAGCCAGCTGAGCAGCAGCAGGGAGCTCAGAGCTCAGCCCCAGGCAGAGCCCTGGGGGTGTGACACAGGCTGTGCTGGTTGGGCTCCTTGGTGATGCTCCAAGGTGAGGAGATGTGCCCATGGAGAAGGCTTCTCAGCCCCCAGGCTCCAAACCCAGGGCTCCTTGGAGGTCCCTGCCATGCCCAGGCAGCTCTGCAAACAAGGGGCACAGGATGCATCAGGTTGCAAAGGGCTCTGCAAAGTCACCTTGTCCAAGGTGGTCCTTCTGACTGGCCTGAAGCTGGGCCAGGGGAGGGTCAGGGTGGGGAGGAGGGACAGTGGTCAGGGACTGGCAGAGGCTGCCCAGGGAGGTGGTGGAGTCCCCATGCCTGGAGGGGCTCCAGCAAGCTGTGGCCATGGCACCTGGGGCCATGGTTTGGGGGCCATGGTGGTGCAGGGTTGATCATGGACTGGATGAGCTCAGAGAGGTTTTCCAACCCAAACCATTCTATGGCTCCATCACCTTGTGCATGGTCCTCCAAGGGCCATCAGTGTTTGGCTCTCCAAGATCCTCCCTGTGCCTGGCCCTCCAAGGTCCATCCTGTGCCTGGCCCTCCAAGGTCCTCCCTGTGCCTGGTCCTCCAAGGTCCATCCTGTGCCTGGTCCTCCAAGGTGCTCCCTGTGCCTGGCCCTCCATGGTCCTCCCTGTGCCTGGTCCTCCAAGGTCCTCCCTGTGCCTGGCCCTCCAAGGTCCTCCCTGTGCCTGGCCCTCCAAGGTCCATCCTGTGCCTGGCCCTCCAAGGTCCTCCCTGTGCCTGGCCCTCCTTGCTTCTGTTCCCTAGTGCCCCATCCCCTCTGGGGCATTTCTGCTCCTCCTCTCCCAGCTGCCTGCAGCAGCTTGCAGACCCCACAGGGGAAGCCACAACCAAACCTGCCTGGTGGAGCCAGAGAGGCTCCTCTCTAATTGGCCAAATAGAAAGCAGCTCACCAAAAGCTCTGCCCAAATGTGATTAGTGCTGGGCCAAGGGGAGCCCAAATGAGACTGCAGGTGGAAAGCCAGGAGGAGCTGGCCTGGGAGCACAGGGCTGGGGCCAGCACAGCTCCCTGGGGACCTGATTCATTCATTACCACTTTGGTCAATCAAAGCTCCCAGGAGGAGAAGTGAGCTGCAGGGCCTGGGGTGCCTGCAGCAGAGGCAGCACCTTGCCTGGAGCTGGGCACAGCTCCCAGAAGCACCCAGGCAAAGCCCCAGCAGAGGCTGGGAGGGAATTCCCTGTGGAGCACAGCTCTGCTGGGGCTGGCTGGGGGCAGAGAGCTGCTGGCTGCTGGCCTGCAGCAGGAGGGGGATGCTGGGTGTCCTGTCCCCAGCCTGGCAGAGAGGAGCTGGAGCCCTCAGCACAGACAGGGACCTGCTGGAGCAGGGCCAGAGGAGGCCACAGCAATGCTGGCAGGGCTGGAAGGGCTCTGCTGGGAGGCCAGGCTGGGAGAGTTGGCCTTGGGCAGCCTGGAGAGGAGAAGGCTCCAGGGAGACCTCCTGGTGGCCTTGCTGTGCTTCAGGGGCTGAGCAGAAAGCTGGGGACAGAGCTTTGAGCAGGGCCTGTGGGGACAAGACAAGGAGTGATGGTTTGAACTCAAAGAGGGAGATTGAGAGTGGAGAGAAGGCAGAAATGTTTGACCCTGAGGGTGGGGAGAGCCTGGCCCAGGCTGCCAGGGAGGTGAGAGCTGCCCCATCCCTGGCACCATCCCAGCTCAGGCTTGATGGGACTCTGGGAGCAGCCTGCTGTGGTTGGGGATGTCCCTGCAGGGGCTTGGACTGGAGGAGCTTTGAAAGGTTCCTTCCAAGACAAAGCAGTCTGGGGTCCCATGATGCTGTGGGCTGGCAGCCATGTGGATGCCAGAGGCTGGCAGCAGAGGCTTGGGAAAGCCTTGGGGGAAGGCAGGGCCACCCTGGCTGCCCCCCAGCAGCAAGCTGTAGCTTCATTACCAGGAGTGTTGGAGCACCTCAGAGTGATCCATTCATTCCCTTCAGCTGTCAGGGAGCTGACAGCCTGCACCTGCAGGCTCAGGCATCCCACAGCTGCCAGCTGGAGCTGCTTCACTTCAGCCAGCACACAGAGTGGTGGAGGTGGGAAGGGGCCTGTGGAGATCACCCAGTGCAAGCCCCCTGCCAGAGCAGGGTCACCCAGGGCAGGGCACACACAGCACATCCAGGTGGGGCCTGAAAGCCTCCAGAGGAGGAGGCACCACAGCCTCCCTGGGCAGCCTGCTCCAGGGCTCTGGGACCCTCATGGCAAACAACTTTCCTGCCCTGATCAGCAACCTCCTGGGTGCCAGTTTGTGCCCCTTGCCCCTTGGCATCTCCCTGAGCATCACTGAGTAGAGTCTACCCCCCCTCCCAACCCCCCCCTTAGCTCTTGCTCTCATCAGACAGGTTCCAGTCCCTTCATCATCCTCACAGCCTAGGGCTGAGAGCCTGCAGAAGGGCAGCCCCAGAGGGGAGCTGAGCAATGTTCAGTGAGAGCTAAAGGGTAGGGGGCAAGAGGCTGGGGCCAGACTGTGGTGCCCAGGGCCAGGCCAAAGGGCACAAAGTGGCAGCCAGGAGGTTCCACCTGAAGAGGAGGAGAAAGTTGTTTGTTGGGAGGGTGCTGGAGGCCTGGAGCAGGCTGCCCAGAGAGGTTGTGGAGTCTCCTGGTGTGGAGAGCTTCCAACCCCCCCTGGGCAGTGTGCTGCTGGGCAAGCTGCTGGGGGTGCCCCTGGTGGGGCAGGGGGGGTTGGGCTGGGTGAGCTCCAGAGCTCCCTTCCTCCCCACCCCAGGCTGGGATCTGAGGCTTCCTCGCCTCTTGACATCACCTCCCCAAGGTAACCCTCTCTGACCCTTGTGATGAAGCTCACCCAAAGCTCAACCAGCTCAGCAAGTCCCTAAGGATGAGCCCCAGAGCTCCCTTCCCTCCTCTACCATCCCATGACTGCCCTCCCAAGCTGTGCAGCCAAGGTGTTTGCAGGCCCCAGGCCGAGTTCTCCTTGTCCCAGGGCAGCTCTTTGCCTCCCAGCTCAGCTTGCAGGACACAGCCCTGGGCGGCTGGAGGCCACACTCAGCCTCCACCATTTGTTTTTCCTCTCTAGGTATCACTTCTGCATGACCATCCTGATCTACTTCTTGCCACTGCTGGTGATTGGCTGTGCCTACACCGTGGTGGGCATCACCCTGTGGGCAAGTGAGATCCCTGGGGACTCCTCTGACCGCTACCATGAGCAGGTCTCGGCGAAGCGGAAGGTGAGGAGCTCCCAGCGGGGCAGGAGCCAGAGCTCACCTCCAACCCCAACCAGCCACGGCCAAAGTGCCTGCCCTGGGGGTGCAAACAGAGCCAGGACTTGTTGCATGGCTGCCAGTGGAGCAGTTGCCCTCCAGAGGGCTGTCCTTCAGCAGCCTCTCTGCCCTGCTCTCAGTCTGCCCAGGCCAGGCTGTGAGGCCACTGAGAGAGGCTTGGAGAGGCTGAGAGCTGGGCAGAGAGCAACCTGCTGAGGGTCAGCCAGGAGGGGAGCAGAGTCCTGCAGCTGGGCAGGAGGAAGAAGCTGCAGCAGCACAGGCTGGGAGGGGATCTGCTGGAGAGCAGCCCCAAGGAGAAGGAGCTGGCAGTGCTGCTGGGCAGCAAGGGCTGCAGGGCACAGCAATGTGCCCTGGGGGCCAAGAAGGCCAAGGGGGTCCTGGGGACATTCAGAGGAGTGTGGCCAGCAGGGCCAGGGAGCTTCTCCTCCCCCTCTGCTCTGCCCTGCTGAGGCCACCCCTGGAACATTGCATCCAGCTCTGGGCTCCCAGTTGAGCAGGGACAGGGAGCTGCTGGAGAGAGTCCAAGGGAGGGCTCCAAGGCTGCTGAAGGGACTGCAGCAGTGCCTGGGGAGGAGAGGCTGAGAGCCCTGGGGGTGCTGAGTGTGGAGAGGAGAAGGCTGAGAGGGATCTGATCAATGTCTCTCAAGAGCTGAGGGCTGGGGGGCAGGAGGGAGGGGACAGGCTCTGCTCAGCTGCAGCCTGGCACAGGCCAAGGGGCAAGGGATGGAAAGTGCAGCCCAGGAGGTTGCAGCTCAGCAGGAGGAGGAACTTCTGCCCTGGGAGGCTGCCAGAGGCCTGGAGCAGGCTGCCCAGAGAGGTTGTGGAGTCTCCTTGTGTGGAGCCTTTGCAGCCCTGTCTGGATGTGTTCCTGTGTGCCCTGGGCTGGGTTCTCTGCTCCTGCTCTGGCAGGGGGCTTGGGCTGGGAGATCTTTGGAGGTCCCTTCCACCCCCTGACCTCCTCTGTGATCCTGTGTGGCTTAACTAACACGCTGCCCAGATGTGGTGGAAAGGTCTGCAAGGCAAAAAGCTTTCCCCTTCTGGAGGTGCCTGGTGGATGCCTTTGCTTCCCTGCCCTCTCCTCTCCTCCCAGGTGGTGAAGATGATGATCATCGTGGTGTGCACCTTCGCCCTGTGCTGGCTGCCCTACCACATCTACTTCACCCTGCAGTACTTCAGCCCTGAGTGGTACCTGCAGAAGTTCATCCAGCAGGTCTACCTGGCTGTCATGTGGCTGGCCATGAGCTCCACCATGTACAACCCCATCATCTACTGCTGCCTCAACGACAGGTGGGCTTGGGGGGCACTGCTGGGCTGATCTGGAGTGACTCTGGGGGAGTGACTGTGGAGATGTGGGGCTCAGGGATGTGGCTCCGTGCTGGCCTGGCACTGCTGGCTCAAGGGTTGGACTTGATGGTCTTGAAGGTCTCTTCCAACCTAAATGATTCCATGCTAGGGAGGGAAGGAGGAGGAGATGAAGAGGGTGTGGTGGAGGAGAGCGTGGGTGGAGACCTTTCCCAGGATGGTTCTGTTCCATCCTCTGCCAGGGGCTGCTCCCAGTGGATGCAGGCACTCAGGTGAGACCACAGCACCTAAGTAAGTCTCTCCTGTGGTATTCTGGCCAAGAAGGGCCTCAAGGGTGCCCTGGGGTGGCATGGAGAAGAGTGTGGGCAGCAGGGCAAGGGAAGTTCTCTTACCCCTCTGCTCTGCCCTGATAAGGCCACATCTGGGGTCCTGGGTCCAGCTCTGGGCTCCCCAGTTGCAGAGGGACAGGGAAGTGCTGGAGAGAGTCCAGGGCATGCTGGGAAGCTGCTGAGGGGCCTGGAGCAGCTCTGGCAGCAGCAAAGGCTGAGAGCCCTGGGGCTGAGAGCCTGCAGAAGAGCAGCCCCAGAGGGCAGCTGAGCAATGCTCAGCAAGAGCTGAAGGAGCTGTGGGGGGCAAGAGGCTGGGGCCAGGCTCTGCTGAGTGGTGCCCAGGGCCAGGCCAAGGGGCACAAAGTGGCAGCCAGGAGGTTCCACCTGAAGAGGAGGAGAAAGTTTTTTGTTGTGAGGGTGCTGGAGGCCTGGAGCAGGCTGCTCAGAGAGGTTGTGGAGTCTGCTGGTGTGGAGAGCTTCCAACCCCCCCTGGGCATTGTGCTGCTGGGCAAGCTGCTGTGGGTGCCCCTGGTGGGGCAGGGGGGTTGGACTGGGTGAGCTCCAGAGCTGCCTTCCCACCCCCACCCCCACTGGCATTTGGTGATCCTGTGATTTGAGGGCAGGTATCCAAACATTCCTGACTCCTATGTCCACAACCTTCCCCCAGCTCCAGCACCACTGCCAGAGGGGGCAAGAAATGTGGTGAGACACTGGGAGAGTTGGGGCTGTTCAGCCTGGAGAAGAGAAGGCTCCAGGGAGACCTCAGAGCAGCCTTCCAGTACCTGCAGGGGCTCCAGGAGCGCTGGGGAGGGACTTTGGACAAGGGCTGGGAGGGACAGGATGAGAGACAATGGCTTTGAGCTGGGAGAGGGGAGACTGAGATTGGAGATGAGGAAGAAATTCTTTGCAGTGAGGGTGGGGAGGGACTGGCACAGGTTGCCCAGGGAGGCTGTGGCTGCCTCCTCCCTGGAGGTGTTCAAGGGCCAGGCTGGATGATGCCTTGGGCAGGCTGTGCTGGGGGGAGCTGTCCTTGCCCGTGGCAGGGGGCTGGAATTGGATGCTCTGGGAGGTCCCTTCCAACCCAACCCATTCTGTGGTTTTCAGTGACTTCTCTCCTCCCTGCAAGCAGCACTTTGTTGCTGCAGTTGAACACTGAGCTGAGCTCCACCTGCCCCTGCTGGGGAGGTCCTTTCCCCCTGCCCAGCTCCCCTCTCACCGCTGCCCCTCTCCTCCCTGCCCAGGTTCCGCGTGGGCTTCAAGCAGGCCTTCCGCTGGTGCCCCTTCGTCGGCGCCGCCGAGTATGAGGGGCTGGAGATGAAGTCAGCCAGGTACCTGCAGACCCAGAGCAGCATGTACAAGGTCAGCAGGATCGAGACCACCGTGTCCTCGGCGGTGGGAGCGGCGGAGGAGGAGCTGGAGGAGGGCAGCAAGGCCAAGCGCCTCTCCCTGGACATGACCTCCAACGGCTCCTCCCGCAGCGACTCCAAGACCGTCTCCGAGAGCCTCAGCTTCTACTCCAACACTCTCACCTGAGTGAGGGGAGGCTCCTGCCTTCCAGCAGCTGCTCACCAGGCTGCCACCATCCCCCTCTCCTGGGTGGGATGCTCCAGCTCTGCCCTCCACCCCCACCCTCCCTCATCGCCTCCCCTCTGCGCTGTCTCAGCTTTCCCATCAGGGTCACGGAGCCCTGGAGCAGGCTGCCCGGGGAGGCTGTGGAGCCCCTTGCTCTGGAGAGCTTCCAAGACCCATCTGGATGTGTTCCTGTGTGACCTACACTAGATTACAGACCCTGCTCTGGCAAGGAGAGTCTGGACCCTGCACTGGACTGAAGGATCAGCAGAGGTCCCTCCCAGCCCCTGCCCTCCTGTGGCCACCCTGTGCTCCCGTGGCAGCTTTGTTCTGTGCTGTGTTCCTCCCTCTTGCTCTTCCACTCCTCCTCTCTGGGAGATCCCAAGAGCAAAAAAAGAGTTGGAGCAGGGTTGGGTTTGGGTTTTTTATGTGCTCCACCATGGCTCATGCCCAACCACAAGGCTGGGTTTGGCTGCTTGCTGCCTTGCTCACTGCTTCCCCAACCCACCCTGTGGCTAGGATGGAATCAAGGAATGGTCAGGGCTGGAAGGGACCTCAAGGCTCAGCCAGGTCCAACCCCCCTGCCATGGGCAGGGACACCTCACACCACAGCAGGTTGCTCACAGCCACCTCCAGCCTGGCTGCAAACACCTCCAGGCAGGAGGCTTGCACAGCCTCCCTGGGCAACCTGTGCCAGGCTCTCACCATCCTCATGGGGAACAACTTCTTCCTCACAGCCAATCTCAGTCTATCCACTTCTACTTTTGCTCCATCCCCCCCAGTCCTATCCCTCCCTGACACCCTCACAAGTCCCTCCCCAGCTTTCTTGTAGCCCTCTTCAGATCCTGCAAGGCCACAATTAGGTCTCCTTGGAGCCTTCTCCTCTCCAGACTGAAATGATGCAGGGATGGGACAAAGCTGAGCTCTCCTCCTCCAACCACACAGCAACAGCTGCTTCCCTGCATCCTGCAAGGCAACAAGGATCTCCCAGTGCATCCCAGCCCCACTCTGCTCCTCCCATCTTTCATTTCAGTCTCCAGGCTGAAGAGCCAGAGGAGTCTGTGCTGTTCAGTCTGGAGAAGGGAAGGCTTTGAGGAGACCTAACTGTGGCCTTGCAGGATCTGCAGGGGGCTATAGGAAAGCTGGGGAAGGACTTTTGAGGGTGTCAGGGAGTGATAGGACTGGGGGGGATGGAGCAGAACTAGAAGTGGGGAGATTCAGATTGGCTGTGAAGAAGAAGTTGTTCCCCAGGAGGGTGGTGAGAGCCTGGCACAGGTTGCCCAGGGAGGTGGTGGAAGCCTCAGCCCTGGAGGTGTTTGCAGCCAGGCTGGATGTGGCTGTGAGCAACCTGCTGTGGTGTGAGATGTCCCTGGCCATGGCAGGGGGGTTGGAACTGGCTGAGCCTTGAGGTCCCTTCCAGCCCTGACAATTCCATGGCTCCATGATCTTATGAGTCTTCAGCTCCAAAATCCACCCCAAAGATGCTGCCTTCAGCTCCAGGAGCCATGGGGCACCACTGGCCAGGCAGCCTCCCCCTCAGCTCCCAGCACTGCCACACAGCCCTGGCTCACCCCTGCCACCTGCAGCCCTCTGCACTGTGGTCTTCTGTGGCCACCCCACAGCTGCTCCAGGCAGGGCTGTGGAGGAGGATTCCTGAGCTCAGCCAGGCTTTGGCTGCTGCTTTGGTTGGGTGATAGCTTTGCTCCTGAAGGTCTCTTCCAACCTGGTTTATTCTAAGTCACACTGAAAACTTCTTGGCCCAAAGTGATGCCCTTTCAGTTTCCTACAGGCCCAACAGCCCCAGGGCTCTCTGCCAGAACAAGAGGACACAGTCTCAAGCTGTGCCAGGGGAGGGTTAGGCTGGAGGTGAGGAAGGAATTCTTCCTAGCAAGAGAGATTGGCCCTTGGGATGTGCTGCCCAGGGAGGTGGTGGAGTCCCCAGCCCTGGAGGTGTTTAGGAAGAGCCTGGCTGAGGCACTCAGTGCCATGGCTGAGCTGATCAGGTGGTGCTGGGGGAGAGGTTGGGCTGGATGACCTCTGAGGCCTTTTCCAACCTGGTTAATTCTGTGTTCCTCAACCCCTCATGCCAAAAGCCATCATTGTCATTGCCTAAAGGCCCTGAGCTGAGCTCTCTGGGGTGGATTTTGGAAGCCTGTGGAGGGCTGGAGAAGGCAACTGAGGGCTGCTGGTTTGTGGTTGTTATTCTGTGTGTGTGTGTGTGTGTGTGTGTGTGTCCCCAAAGCTGGAGCTGCACAGGGTTGGAATTGCAGCAGGAAAAGAACATTGCTGCAGGCATGGAGGGGGGGAAGGGAGAGAAGAACCTCAGAGGCATTTTTCCCTCTCTCTCTCTCTCTTTCTCTGTCTCTGAGGAAGGTTCAAATGATTCAATTCCCCTTCCTGGCCTTTGTGTGGACCAGGAAACCTTTGTCTCTCCTCCCCCCTGCATAAACCATGAAGCTGATGATGCCTGCGTGGACAGAGCTCATCTTTTAGTCCCCTCTTGATGGATATTGTCCCCTGGGGCTCTTCCTGCCGAGGCTTCCTCTGCTCTGCTGAAGGCTCAAAGGAGCAAACTCGGCTGGCTGGGAACAAACCCACAAAGGGTTGGGGGGGGGGGGGGGGGAGGGCAATCTAAGGACAGTTTGGGGGCTGCTGTGCTGGCTGCTCCTTGCTGCTGGTCCAATCCCTCCCTGCTGGAGTGGGAAACGCTCCCAGCAAGAGCAGAGGGCTGCTACCCAGGGCAAGGAAGCTGCTGGTTGGTGATAAAGCAGCTAAACATCAGTCCCTGCTGAGCACTCCGGGGGGGGTGCTGGAAGCCCAGCAGAGCTGACTGATGCCTGGGGGTGCTGGAAGCCCAGCAGAGCTGACTGATGCCTGGGGGTGCTGGATAGCCCAGCAGAGCTGACTGATGCCTAGGGGTGCTGGAAGCCCAACAGAGCTGACTGATGCCTGGGGCTGCTGGAAGCCCAGCAGAGCTGACTGATGCCTGGGGCTGCTGGAAGCCCAACAGAGCTGACTGATGCCTGGGGGTGCTGGATAGCCCAGCAGAGCTGACTGATGCCTGGGGGTGCTGGAAGCCCAGCAGAGCTGACTGATGCCTGGGGCTGCTGGAAGCCCAACAGAGCTGACTGATGCCTGGGGGTGCTGGATAGCCCAGCAGAGCTGACTGATGCCTGGGGGTGCTGGAAGCCCAGCAGAGCTGACTGATGCCTGGGGCTGCTGGATAGCCCAGCAGAGCTGACTGATGCCTAGGGGTGCTGGAAGCCCAACAGAGCTGACTGATGCCTGGGGGTGCTGGAAGCCCAGCAGAGCTGACTGATGCCTAGGGGTGCTGGAAGCCCAGCAGAGCTGACTGATGCCTGGGGGTGCTGGAAGCCCAGCAGAGCTGACTGATGCCTAGGGGTGCTGGAAGCCCAACAGAGCTGACTGATGCCTGGGGGTGCTGGAAGCCCATCAGAGCTGACTGATGCCTGGGGCTGATGGAAGCCCAGCAGAGCTGACTGATGCCTGGGGGTGCTGGAAGCCCAGCAGAGCTGACTGATGCCTGGGGCTGCTGGAAGCCCAGCAGAGCTGACTGATGCCTGGGGCTGCTGGAAGCCCAGCAGAGCTGACTGATGCCTGGGGGTGCTGGAAGCCCAGCAGAGCTGACTGATGCCTGGGGCTGCTGGATAGCCCAGCAGAGCTGACTGATGCCTGGGGGTGCTGGAAGCCCAGCAGAGCTGACTGATGCCTGGGGCTGCTGGAAGCCCAGCAGAGCTGACTGATGCCTGGGGGTGCTGGAAGCCCAGCAGAGCTGACTGATGCCTGGGGGTGCTGGATAGCCCAGCAGAGCTGACTGATGCCTAGGGGTGCTGGAAGCCCAACAGAGCTGACTGATGCCTGGGGGTGCTGGAAGCCCAGCAGAGCTGACTGATGCCTGGGGCTGCTGGAAGCCCAGCAGAGCTGACTGATGCCTGGGGGTGCTGGAAGCCCAACAGAGCTGACTGATGCCTGGGGGTGCTGGAAGCCCAACAGAGCTGACTGATGCCTGGGGGTGCTGGAAGCCCAGCAGAGCTGACTGATGCCTGGGGGTGCTGGAAGCCCAGCAGAGCTGACTGATGCCTGGGGCTGCTGGAAGCCCAGCAGAGCTGACTGATGCCTGGGGGTGCTGGAAGCCCAGCAGAGCTGACTGATGCCTGGGGCTGATGGAAGCCCAGCAGAGCTGACTGATGCCTGGGGCTGCTGGAAGCCCAGCAGAGCTGACTGATGCCTGGGGGTGCTGGAAGCCCAGCAGAGCTGACTGATGCCTGGGGCTGCTGGAAGCCCAGCAGAGCTGACTGATGCCTGGGGGTGCAGAAGCCCAGCAGAGCTGACTGATGCCTGGGGCTGATGGAAGCCCAGCAGAGCTGACTGATGCCTGGGGCTGATGGAAGCCCAGCAGAGCTGACTGATGCCTGGGGGTGCAGAAGCCCAGCAGAGCTGACTGATGCCTGGGGCTGCTGGAAGCCCAGCAGAGCTGACTGATGCCTGGGGGTGCATAAGCCCAGCAGAGCTGACTCCTGCCTGGGGCTGCTGGAAGCCCAGCAGAGCTGACTGATGCCTGGGGCTGCTGGAAGCCCAGCAGAGCTGACTGATGCCTGGGGCTGCTGGAAGCCCAGCAGAGCTGACTGATGCCTGGGGCTGCTGGAAGCCCAGCAGAGCTGACTGATGCCTGGGGGTGCTGGAAGCCCAACAGAGCTGACTGATGCTTGGGGGTGCTGGAAGCCCAGCAGAGCTGACTGATGCCTGGGGGTGCTGGAAGCCCAGCAGAGCTGACTGATGCCTGGGGGTGCTGGAAGCCCAGCAGAGCTGACTGATGCCTGGGGGTGCATAAGCCCAGCAGAGCTGACTGATGCCTGGGGCTGATGGAAGCCCAGCAGAGCTGACTGATGCCTGGGGCTGATGGAAGCCCAGCAGAGCTGACTGATGCCTGGGGCTGCTGGAAGCCCAACAGAGCTGACTGATGCCTGGGGCTGATGGAAGCCCAGCAGAGCTGACTGATGCCTGGGGCTGATGGAAGCCCAGCAGAGCTGACTGATGCCTGGGGGTGCAGAAGCCCAGCAGAGCTGACTGATGCCTGGGGCTGATGGAAGCCCAGCAGAGCTGACTGATGCCTGGGGCTGATGGAAGCCCAGCAGAGCTGACTGATGCCTGGGGCTGCTGGAAGCCCAGCAGAGCTGACTGATGCCTGGGGGTGCATAAGCCCAGCAGAGCTGACTCCTGCCTGGGGCTGCTGGAAGCCCAGCAGAGCTGACTGATGCCTGGGGCTGCTGGAAGCCCAGCAGAGCTGACTGATGCTTGGGGGTGCTGGAAGCCCAGCAGAGCTGACTGATGCCTGGGGGTGCTGGAAGCCCAGCAGAGCTGACTGATGCCTGGGGGTGCTGGAAGCCCAGCAGAGCTGACTGATGCCTGGGGGTGCAGAAGCCCAGCAGAGCTGACTGATGCCTGGGGGTGCTGGAAGCCCAGCAGAGCTGACTGATGCCTGGGGGTGCAGAAGCCCAGCAGAGCTGACTGATGCCTGGGGGTGCAGAAGCCCAGCAGAGCTGACTGATGCCTGGGGCTGATGGAAGCCCAGCAGAGCTGACTCCTGCCTGGGGCTGCTGGAAGCCCAGCAGAGCTGACTGATGCCTGGGGCTGCTGGAAGCCCAGCAGAGCTGACTGATGCTTGGGGGTGCTGGAAGCCCAGCAGAGCTGACTGATGCCTGGGGGTGCTGGAAGCCCAGCAGAGCTGACTGATGCCTGGGGGTGCTGGAAGCCCAGCAGAGCTGACTGATGCCTGGGGCTGATGGAAGCCCAGCAGAGCTGACTGATGCCTGGGGGTGCTGGAAGCCCAGCAGAGCTGACTGATGCCTGGGGGTGCAGAAGCCCAGCAGAGCTGACTGATGCCTGGGGGTGCAGAAGCCCAGCAGAGCTGACTGATGCCTGGGGCTGATGGAAGCCCAGCAGAGCTGACTCCTGCCTGGGGCTGCTGGAAGCCCAGCAGAGCTGACTGATGCCTGGGGGTGCTGGAAGCCCAGCAGAGCTGACTGATGCCTGGGGGTGCTGGAAGCCCAGCAGAGCTGACTGATGCCTGGGGCTGATGTAAGCCAAGCAAGCCACAGATGACCTTTTTGGAGCTTTTCAACTCTTCAGCCTCCCCAAAGGGACTGGTGGAAGCTGCCAGGCAGCAACACAGCCTCAGCCACAGGGATTCCTGGAGCTGCAAATACATCTCCTAGAGCAAGGGCTCCACCACGAAGCTACACATAAGGGGGCACTGGATGGATCCATCAGCATCCAAACTGACTGCAAGCAAGAGGACCCTCTCCAGCTGGATCCCAAACCACTGCCAAGCACCACCAAGGAGGAGCAGCAGCTCTCCCAGTCTCTGCCAGGTGTCTACCAAGGAGGAGCAGCAGCTCTCCCAGTCCCTGCCAAGTGCCACCAAGGAGGAGCAGCAGCTCTCCCAACCCCTGCCAAGTGCCACCAAGGAGGAGCAGCAGCTCTCCCAGCCCCTGCCAAGCACCACCAAGGAGGAGCAGCAGCTCTCCCAGCCCCTGCCAAGCACCACCAAGGAGGAGCAGCAGCTCTCCCAGCCCCTGCCAGGTGCCACCAAGGAGGAGCAGCAGCTCTCCCAGCCCCTGCCAAGTGCCACCAAGGAGGAGCAGCAGCTCTCCCAGCCCCTGCCAAGCACCACCAAGGAGGAGCAGCAGCTCTCCCAGTCCCTGCCAAGCACCACCAAGGAGGAGCAGCAGCTCTCCCAGCCCCTGCCAGGTGCCACCAAGGAGGAGCAGCAGCTCTCCCAGCCCCTGCCATGCACCACCAAGGAGGAGCAGCAGCTCTCCCAGCCCCTGCCAGGTGCCACCAAGGAGGAGCAGCAGCTCTCCCAACCCCTGCCAAGCGCCACCAAGGAGGAGCAGCAGCTCTCCCAACCCCTGCCATGCACCACCAAGGAGGAGCAGCAGCTCTCCCAGCCCCTGCCAGGTGCCACCAAGGAGGAGCAGCAGCTCTCCCAGCCCCTGCCAGGTGCCACCAAGGAGGAGCAGCAGCTCTCCCAACCCCTGCCAAGCGCCACCAAGGAGGAGCAGCAGCTCTCCCAGCCCCTGCCATGCACCACCAAGGAGGAGCAGCAGCTCTCCCAGCCCCTGCCAGGTGCCACCAAGGAGGAGCAGCAGCTCTCCCAGCCCCTGCCAGGTGCCACCAAGGAGGAGCAGCAGCTCTCCCAACCCCTGCCAAGTGCCACCAAGGAGGAGCAGCAGCTCTCCCAACCCCTGCCATGCACCACCAAGGAGGAGCAGCAGCTCTCCCAGCCCCTGCCAGGTGCCACCAAGGAGGAGCAGCAGCTCTCCCAGCCCCTGCCAAGCGCCACCAAGGAGGAGCAGCAGCTCTCCCAGCCCCTGCCAAGCACCACCAAGGAGGAGCAGCAGCTCTCCCAGCCCCTGCCAAGCACCACCAAGGAGGAGCAGCAGCTCTCCCAGCCCCTTCCTCACTCCTCCTGCCTGCTGTGGCAGCTGGAGGTGACCAACTGCCACATGCCTCATGGACAGGCTGGGGGAGGAGAGGTTTTGTCTGCTAAAGCTTCTCCTCCTTGCTTTTCCTTCTCCTTCAGGTGGCATCCCCACCCTGCTGCCTCCTGGGGTTGGCTGGTGTGGCAAAGGGGAATGCCAAGGGACTGCCTGGGCACCAACCCCAGGCAGCAGTGGTGGAAGGGCTGGGAGATGATGGAGGAGGAAACTTCTCCCCCATCCCCCTAGCACCAGGAGCTGTGCTGCCAGCACTCAAGGTGCTACAAAACCAGAGCCCAAATGGGGAAGTGGGGTGGAGGGGGTGGGTTACTCCCAGCTGCCAACCTATATCCCAGGTCAAAATGAAACCAAGTATCTCCAAATGGGCTGAGAGAGACAATTGGAGCAAGCAGAGGCCTGCTCCAGACCCCACCCCCACCCAACATGAGAGCTGGGACCAGGCTGGGAGCCTGCAGAAGGCAGCACTGAGGACAAAGGCAGCTCTGGAGCCCTCAGCACAGACAGAGAGCTGGGGGAGCAGGGCCAGAGGAGGCCACAGCAGTGCTGGCAGGGCTGGAAGGGCTCTGCTGGGAGGCCAGGCTGAGAGAGTTGGGGTTGTGCAGCCTGGAGAGGAGAAGGCTCCAGGGAGACCTCCTGCTGGCCTTGCAGTGCTCCAAGGGCTGTCAGAAAGCTGGGGACAGAGTTTTGAGCAGGACCTGTGGGGACAGGCCAAGGGGGGAGGGTTTGAACTCAAAGAGGGAGATTGAGAGTGCAGAGAACGAGGAAATTATTGATGCTGAGGGTGGGGAGAGCCTGGCCCAGGCTGCCAGAGAGGTGAGAGCTGCCCCATGCCTGGCACCATCCCAGCTCAGGTTGTTAGGGGCTGTGAGCAGCCTGCTGTGGTTGGGGATGTCCCTGCTGGCTGCAGGGGGGTTGAAGGAGATGACCTTGGAAGGTGCTTTCAACCCAACCCATTCCATGCCCCTCTGAAAGAAGAGGGACTCCAGAGCTCTCCATCTCTGTATCTGCAGAGGAACACTCTGATTTTTGCCCTCCATGCTTTGTGGCCCAAGGGTGCCCCATGAGATGTGCAGGGAGCTGACAACTGCCTCCTCAGGAGCAGCACTCAGCCTGAGAGCCCAGGGGGCTGCAAGGAGGCTTCAATTTGAGCTGACAGCTCACAGCCCCCAGCTGCTCCTTGTGCCTCCTGAGGAGCAGTGCCTCCTGAAATCCCAGGGGACAAAGCAGGGGGTCTGGGCCAGGCTGCAGAGCTGGGCCCAAGCCAACCTCAGGAAGTTCAACAAGGCCAAGTGAGGAGCTTTTTAGGGTGTCAGGGAGGGATAGGACTGTTTGGCAGCTGAGAAGTCAAAAAGTGTCTCCAAGAGGATTCAGGGCTTGAGGGTGAGAGATGCTGCTCCTAGGACAGACTGAGGGAGCTGGGGTTGTGCAGGCTGGAGAAGAGAAGGCTCTGAGGAGACCTCATTGTGGATCTGCAGGGGGCTACAGGAAAGCTGGGGAGGGACTTGTGAGGGTGTCAGGGAGGGATAGGACTGGGGGGGATGGAGCAAAACTAGAAGTGGGGAGATTGAGATTGGCTGTGAGGAAGAAGTTGTTCCCCAGGAGGGTGGTGAGAGCCTGGCACAGGTTGCTCAGGGAGGTGGTGGAAGCCTCCTGCCTGGAGGTGTTTGCAGCCAGGCTGGATGTGGCTGTGAGCAACCTGCTGTGGTGTGAGGTGTCCCTGCCCATGGCAGGGGGTTGGAACTGGCTGAGCCTTGAGGTCCCTTCCAGCCCTGACAGCTCTGTGATCCTAAGATCTTGTTTGGCTCTGAGGAATGCAAAGCTCCTCAGGTTCCTCACCTTGGCTTGGTGCTGGGAGGGTGGAGGGGAAGCAGCATGGAGGTGGTGGGAGGGGAAAGCAATCTCCTGCCAGGGAAATTCAGGGATACTCTAGGGGGGGTGGTAGGGGTTTGCCCTCTGAGCTCCTTGAACATCTTCAGCTCCTGAGCAGCTCAGTTTCCAGGAATGCAGCAACTGAACCACATTCAGCTGAGTGCAGCACCATGGCCTGATGGCCTCCTGGAGAGCAAGCAGGGCAAGGGCAGGGTCCTGCCCCTGGGGAGCAACAACCTCCTGCAGCAGCACAGGGGAGGGGAACCTGCTGGGAAGCAGCTCCAGGAGAAGGAGCTGGGAGGGCTGGGGGACAAGAAGGTGCCCAGGAGCCAGCAGTGTGCCCTGGGGGCCAAGAAGGATCCAGTGGTGTCCTGGGGGGCATGGAGAAGAGTGTGGGCAGCAGGGTGAGGGAGGTTCTCCTGCCCCTCTGCTCTGCCCTGGGGAGGACACAGCTGCAGTCCTGTTTCCAGTTCTGGGCTCCCCAGGAGCAGAGGGACAGGGAAGTGCTGGAGAGAGTCCAGGGCAGGCTGGGAAGCTGCTGAGGGGCCTGGAGCAGCTCTGGCAGCAGCAAAGGCTGAGAGCCCTGGGGCTGAGAGCCTGCAGAAGAGCAGCCCCAGAGGAGAGCTGAGCAATGCTCAGCAAGAGCTGAAGGAGCTGTGGGGGGCAAGAGGCTGGGGCCAGCCTCTGCTGAGTGGTGCCCAGGGCCAGGCCAAGGGGCAATGGGCACAGAGTGGCAGCCAGGAGGTTCTGTTTGCCCCTGAGGAGAAAGTTGTTTGGTGTGAGGGTGCTGGAGGCCTGGAGCAGGCTGCCCAGAGAGGTTGTGGAGTCTCCTGGTGTGGAGAGCTTCCAACCCCCCCTGGGCATACAAAGATGATCAGAGGGCTGGAGAAGCTGCCCTGTGGGGACAGGGAGAGCTGGGGCTGTTCAGCCTGAAAAGGCTCCAGGGAGACCTCAGAGCAGCCTTCCAGTGCCTGCAGGGGCTACAGGAGAGCTGGGAAGGGACTTTGGGCAAGGGCTGGGAGTGGCAGGATGAGAGACAACGGCTTTGAGCTGGGAGAGGGGAGACTGAGAGTGGAGATGAGGAAGAAATTGTTGAGAGTGAGGATGGGGAGAGCCTGGCACAGGCTGCCCAGGGAGGCTGTGGCTGCCTCCTGCCTGGAGGTGCTCAAGGCCAGGCTGGATGAGGCCCTGAGCAGCCTGGGCAGGTGTGAGGTGTCCCTGCCCATGGCAGGGGGTTGGAGCTGGCTGAGCTTTGAGCTCCCTTCCCCCCCAGAGCCATTGTGTGGCTGTGTGAACGTGAGGAGCCCCCAGCCCTGCTCCAGCTCCCAGAGCACAGCAGCCAGCTCCTGCCAGCTCTAATTGGCAGGGTTTAATTAGAGGAGCATCACTGAGGCACAGCTGATTGGCACCACTTGCCAGGGGCCCTCTCCCAAGTGCCAGCTCAGCTCCTGGCATTTATTTCCCTGCTCCACACCAGTGCCTGCTTCCAGCTGAGCCTCCCAGCAGCAGCAGCCTGAGATCCCTCTGCAGGGCAGCAGTCAGCACACCAGGCCCACACAGGAGATCATTTCATCATCATGGAATCATTGGGGTGGGATACAAACTTCAAAGCTCCTCCAGCCCAACCCCCCTGCAGCCAGCAGGGACATCCCCAACCACAGCAGGCTGCTCCCAGCCCCAAACAACCTGAGCTGGGATGGTGCCAGGGATGGGGCAGCTCTCACCTCCCTGGCAGCCTGGGCCAGGCTCTCCCCACCCTCAGGGTCAAACATTTCTCCCTTCTCTCCACTCTCAATCTCCCTCTTTGAGTTCAAACCCTCCCCCCTTGGCCTGTCCCAAGAGGCCCTGCTCAAAACTCTGTCCCCAGCTTTCTGCTCAGCCCTTGGAGCACTGCAAGGCCAGCAGGAGGTCTCCCTGGAGCCTTCTTCTCTCCAGGCTGCACAATCCCAACTCTCCCAGCCTGGCCTCCCAGCAGAGCCCTTCCAGCCCTGCCAGCATTGCTGTGGCCTCCTCTGGCCCTGCTCCCCCAGCTCCCTGTCTGTGCTGAGGGCTCCAGAGCTGCCCCAGCACTGCAGGGGGGTTGGTTTGCAATCCAGGACAAGCTGTGGGTGACCCTGCAGCAGCAGGGGGGCTGCTCTGGATGGTTTCTGAGAGTCCCTTCCAAGCCCTGCCAGGCTGGGATCCTGGGCCACTCATTGCATGCCACAGGCAAACCCTTCCAGAGAGTGAATTGTGGCTTTTTATAGCTGCTCTCAAGCAGCAGGGCAAGCTGTGCAGATTTGCCTGGAGCCTCCCCTCTGCTGAGCTGCCCTGGCAAAGCCTCCAGCTCAGCTTCATTGCCCCTGATGGCACCCACAGCACCCTGGGGGAAGGTTTGCTTCATGCACAGGTCAAAAAACACCCCCAGCAAATGAGTCCTAAAGAGAGCTGCTGGCTCCCAGTGTGCAGGAAGGGCTTTCCAGAGCACCAAAGAGGGCTGCCAGGTTCCCAGAGTGATTTGGGTTGCAAGGGACCTCCAAGATCAGCCAGCTCCAAGCCCCCTGCCATGGGCAGGGACACCTCCCACCAGCCCAGCTTGCTCAAGATCCCATCCAGCCTGGCTCTGAGCACCTCTGTGGCACCTGCAGAGCCAGCAGCAGCTGCATGGCAAAGTTCCCCAAAGGCCCTGGATGAAGCCTGGCTCCACCTTCTGCCTTGGAGCTCCCAAAGCCCTCCAGCTCAGGCCTGGGCACTGCACAATCCCTGCTTTGTCCAAGGCCTCATCACCTCCCTGATGGAAGAGGAGGGGAATGGAGCTACAGGGACCTGGAGCTGCTGGAGAGGGTCCAGAGGAGGCTACAAAGGTGCTCAGAGGCCTGGAGAAGCTGCCCTGTGGGGACAGGCTGGGAGTTGGGGCTGTTGAGCCTGGAGAAGAGAAGGCTCCAGGGAGACCTCATAGCAGCCTTCCAGTACCTGCAGGGGCTCCAGGAGAGCTGGGGAGGGACTTTGGACAAGGGCTGGGAGGGACAGGATGAGAGACAATGGCTTTGAGCTGGGAGAGGGGAGACTGAGACTGGAGCTGAGGAAGAAATTGTTGAGAGTGAGGCTGGGGAGAGCCTGGCACAGGCTGCCCAGGGAGGCTGTGGCTGCCTCCTGCCTGGAGGTGCTCAAGGTGATCTGAAAGCAAGCTCAGCTCAGGAGTGATCCCCTGGCAGAGGAGCCCTGCCCAAACCCCCTGAACCCAGCAGGAGCCAGGGGATGTGCTCTGGGCAGGAAAAGCTCTCTAAGGTCCTCCCCTCCAACCATCAACCCAACTCCACAGAGTGCCATGGCCCAAAGCTTTCCTCTGAAAGCCACTTGGAGGGCAAGGTGCAGAGCAGGGCTCAGGATGGGGCTGCTCAGGGACAGTCTGCTCCTGTGGCCTCTTGGAGGGCATCAGACACAGCCTGTGAAGGCCATGGGGCAGCAATGTGCCCTCCTGGCCAAGGAGCCCAATTGCCTTTTGAGTGTGGCCAGCAGCAGGGCAAGGGAGGTTCTCCTCCCCTCTGCTCTGCCCTGCTGAGGCCACATCTGCAGCCCTGGCCTGGAGCACCTCCAGGCAGGAGGCAGCCACAGCCTCCCTGGGCAGCCTGGGCCAGGCTCTCCCCAGCCTCACTCTCAACAATTCCTTCCTCATCTCCACTCTCAGTCTCCCCTCTCCCAGCTCAAAGCCATTGTCTCTCATCCTGGCACTCCCAGCCCTTGTCCAAAGTCCCTCCCCAGCTCTCCTGGAGCCCCTGCAGGCACTGGAAGGCTGCTCTGAGGTTTCCCTGGAGCCTCCAGGGTGAACAGCCCCAGCTCTCCCAGCCTGTCCCCACAGGGGAGCTGCTCCAACCCTCTGATCATCCTTGTGGGCAACTCTGGACCTTCTCCAACAGATCTCTAGGGATCTGGTTTAGGTCTTCCTTGCACAAGTCCCCACAGGGGAGGTTCTCCTGGCCCTGATCATCTTGGTGGCCTCCTCTGGACCCTCTCCAGCAGCTCCAGGTCCTTCTTGTGCTGGGGGCCCCAGAGCTGGAGGCAGTGCTGCAGGTGGGGGCTGAGCAGAGCAGAGCAGAGGGGCAGAATCCCCTCCCTGTGCTGCTGCTCTCCCTGTTCTGGCTGCAGCTCAGCACTCAGCTGGCTCTGGGCTGCCAGGGACCAGTGCTGGCTCCTGGGGAGTTTGTCACCAGCTGACACCTCCAAGGCCTTCTCCTCTCCAGCCTGGATTTGTGCTTGGGATTGCCCTGAGCCAGGTGCAGGAACCTTGCATTTAGAATCACAGAATCACAGAGCTGTTAGGGCTGGAAGGGACCTCAAGGCTCAGCCAGTCCCAGCCCCCTGCCATGGGCAGGGACACCTCCCAACAAGCCCCAGCTCTCTCAGCCTGTCCCCACAGGAGAGGGTCTCCAGCCTCTGCTCATCTTGGTGGCCTCCTCAGGGGGGAGCACTGGCAGGGGGTTGGAACTGGCTGAGCTTCAAGGTCCCTTCCAGCCCAGCCCATCTGACAATCCTAAGCCTGAGGTGTCAAGAACAAACCTGAGCCCTTGCTGGTGCTCTGAGGAGCAGCTGTCAGGCTGGGGAGGTCATTACCATGCAGAGCACCTCCACCACCACTCTCCCTGTCGATGCAAAGCAGATTGAGCTGTCCAGGTTGATTAAAAAGGTTTCAGGGAGGTAATGAGAGCAATTTGCAAGGGAGGTGAGAGGAGGAGGAGGAGGAGGGAAGAGCAGGGTGGCTCTGAAGCTCTCTGCAGCCATCACAGGAGCAGACAATGATCTCTGCACTGAGGGATGATCATCACAAGCTGTTCACCCTCCAGAAGCTGCTCTGATGCATGGCACAATCAACTGCCTCGGGAATTTGCATTTCAATGGAGGAATTCAGGGACCCAGAGGCCAAAGAGGAGGGGAGCTGCCTTCCAGGGAGGCTTCTGGTGTCTCACAGCTTTCACAGGGGGAGCTAAAACCTCTCTGTGGCTTCCAACCACCAGCCCCAAGCCTGTCCTGCAGCTGGGACCGGGGCTGGGCTCGATGACCCAACCCAAAGCATTGCCCAGGGTGGTGCAGGACCTCATCGCTCTCTACAGCTGCCTGAGAGGAGGCTGCAGGGAGCTTGGGGTTGGTTCTCCCTAGGATCAGGTAGGAGGAGAGGAAATAGCCTGAAATTGTGCCAGGGGAAGGGGAGGTTGGAGAGGAGGAAACCTTTCTTTGCTGCAAGAGTGCTCAGGGATTGGAGGAGGCTGCCCAGGGAGGTGGTGGAGTCCCCAGCCCTGGAGGTGTTCCAGAAACCTTTGGCCATGGCACTTGGGGCCAGGGTTTGGTGGCCATGGTGGGGCTGGGTTGATGTTTAGGGCTGAGCCCAGAGAGTGGTGGTGAATGGTGCCACAGCCAGCTGGCAGCCAGGCACCAGTGGTGTGCCCCAAGGATCAGTGCTGGGCCCTGTGCTCTTTAACATCTTTATTGATGGTCTGGATGAGGGCATTGAGTCCATCAGCAGTACATTTGCAGATGACACCAAGCTGGGGGCAGGAGTTGATCTGCTGGAGGGTAGAGAGGCTCTGCAGAGGGACCTGGACAGGCTGGGCAGATGGGCAGAGGCCAAGGGCAGGAGATTGAACACATCCAAGTGCCAGGTGCTGCACATTGGCCACAACAACCCCAGGCAGTGCTACAGGCTGGGGTCAGAGTGGCTGAGAGCAGCCAGGCAGAGAGGGACCTGGGGGTGCTGGTTGATGGTAGGCTGAACATGAGCCTGCAGTGTGCCCAGGCAGCCAGGAGGGCCAATGGCATCCTGGCCTGGGTCAGGAACAGTGTGGCCAGCAGGAGCAGGGAGGTCATTCTGCCCCTGTACACTGCACTGGTTAGGCCACACCTTGAGTCCTGTGTCCAGCTCTGGGCCCCTCAGTTTAGGAAGGAGGTTGAGCTGCTGGAAGGTGTCCAGAGAAGGGCAACAAAGTTGGTGAGGGGCTGGGAGCACAGCCCTGTGAGGAGAGGCTGAGGGAGCTGGGGTTGCTTAGCCTGGAGAAGAGGAGGCTCAGGGGAGACCTTCTTGCTGTCTACAACTCCCTGAAGGGAGGTTGTAGCCAGGTGGGGGTTGGTCTCTTCTCCCAGGCAGCCATCACCAGAACAAGAGGACACAGTCTCAAGCTGTGCCAGGGGAGGTTCAGGTTGGATGTTAGGAAGAAGTTCTACCCAGAGAGAGTGATTGCCCTTTGGGATGGGCTGCCTGGGGAGGTGGTGGAGTCACCATCATTGGAGGTGTTCAGGAGGAGTCTTGCTGGGGTGCTTGGTGCCATGGGTTAGCTGTTTGGGTGGGTTGGATTGGTTGATGGGTTGGATGTGATGATCTTGAAGGTCTCTTCCAACCTGGTTTGGTTTATTCTAACTAAATAAAGGTTTATTCTAAATGTTGGACTGGGTGAGCTCAGAGAGCTTCTCCAACCCAAACCATTCTGTCATCCACACCTGGGCCACAGCACAGCAAGAGCCCTCTGGAACAGATCCCCATTAGAGAGGGGTTTGGGGTCAAGGGGTTTGTCCTGCAGCATGAAGAGTGTCAGCATCACTGCCTGTGGGGACAGGCTGAGGGAGCTGGGGATGTGCAGCCTGGCCAAGAGAAGGCTCCAGGGAGACTTCCTGATGGCCTTGGGTGGAATCCTCAGGGAGGATTTTGTTGGCAGATTTTGAGAGCTCATCTCCAAAGCAGAGCTGCTGGGGAGGATGTCACCTCCAGCCCTGCAGGCTCCAGCCCCTGAGCATGCCAAGTGACACACAAAGTCCTGGAGAGGTGCCCAGTGTGCCTCTGCCACCAGCTCTGTGGCTGCTGAGCAGAGCCTGCTGTGGGTGGGGTCTGCTGCTGCCATGGGGGTGCTGAGCACCAGGGTGGTCATGGGAGGAATCCCAGCATGGCTCAGCCTGGAAGGGAGCTCAGAGATCATCTGCTGCAACCTCCCTGCCATGCCCAGGGACAGCTCTCAGCTACACTCAGCTGCTCAAGGCCTCATCCAGCCTGGCCTCCAGCACCCCCAGGCAGGAGGCAGCCACAGCCTCCCTGGGCAGCCTGTGCCAGACTCTCACCACCCTCACACTGAAGAGCTTCTTCCTCAGCTTCACTCTAACCCTGCTCTGCCTCAGCTTCAAACCATTCCCCCTTGGCCTGGCTCCAGACCCCCTCAGCAAAAGTCTCTCTGCAGCCTTCCTGCAGGATCCCTTCATGTCCTGGCAGGCAGCTCTGAGGTCCCCCTGGGGTCTTCTCCTGGCTGCACAGCCCCAGCTCCCTCAGCCTGTGCTCCCAGCAGAGCTGCCCCAGCCCTTGGCAGCCTGCTGTAGTTGGGGATGTCCCTGCTGACTGCAGGGGGGTTGAAGGAGATGACCTTCAAGGGTCCCTTCCAACTCGATGCTTTCTATGATTCCATGACTCAGAGCCCCCCCACTTTTCCCTGGGATTCAGCTCCTGCACCCACCCCACTCCCCCTCTCCTCTCCCTGAGGCAGAGAGAGCTGCAGGAGCCAGGCTCTGCCCCCAGCCCATCAGCCTGCTCTGAAGTGACTTCAGGCTGCTGAGAGCCCTCAACTCCACCACAAATCCAGGCCCAGAGGCACTCAGCCCACTCAAGCCTCCCTGCAGCAGCTTCCTTGCAGCCAGCAGCCACTGCTGCTGCAGCAGCTCCAACAGGGACTTGCAGGCTGGCATCTGGACCAGCCTGAGCATTTCTTCCTTCCCTTGGCAGGGAGAGGTGCCAGGAGCAGCTCGAGACGTTGCGTGGGTACAGCCAGACTGGAGCTGGGGAGAGGGAAAGCTTCCTCCTGCTCACAGCTCCAGAGGATTCCCAGCTCAGCACATCACCCAGCCCACAAACCCTCTCAGGATTGCTCTGCTGGGCCCTTGAGGACTTCTCCTCAGCTGGAGCTGTGAGCAGGCTGCCAGTGACTTCCAGAGCACTGCTCCCCAGGGAGGCTTTGGGGAGTTGGCTTTGTGGCCAGGGCTGTGAAATCCTGGAGCTTGCAGCATGAGGGCAAGGTCCTGCAGCTGGCTCAGGCCAGCCCCAGGCACAGCTCCAGGCTGGGGGCAGAGTGGGTTGAGAGCAGCCCTGCAGAAAGAGCCTTGGGGGTGCTGGGTGCTGAGCAGCTCCCCAGGAGCCAGCAGTGCCTCCTGCAGCCCCAAGGCAGCTGTGTGCTGGGCTGCAGCCAGAGCAGGGTGGGCAGCAGGGCAGCAGAGGGGATTCTGCCCCTGGGCTCTGCTCTGCTCACACCTCACCTCCAATCCTGCCTCCAGCTCTGGGGTCCCCAGCAGAAGGACACAGAGCTGTGGAGTGAGGCCAGAGGAGGCCACAAAGATGCTCCAAGGGCTGGAGCTCTGCTGTGAGCACAGGCTGAGGGAGCTGGGGCTGTGCAGCCTGCAGAGGAGAAGGCTCCAGGGGGACCTCAGAGCTGCTGCCAGGAGCTGAAGGGATCCTGCAGGAAGGCTGCAGAGAGACTTTTGCTGAGGGGGTCTGGAGCCAGGCCAAGGGGGAATGGTTTGAAGCTGAGGCAGAGCAGGGTTAGAGTGGAGCTAAGAAGCTCTTCAGTGTGAGGGTGGTGAGAGTCTGGCCCAGGCTGCCCAGGGAGGCTGTGGCTGCCTCCTGCCTGGGGGTGCTGGAGGCCAGGCTGGATGAGGCCTTGAGCAGCTGAGTGTGGCTGAGAGCTGTCCCTGGGCATGGCAGGGAGGTTGCAGCAGATGATCTCTGAGCTCCCTTCCAGGCTGAGCCATGCTGGGATTCCTTCCATGACCACCCTGGTGCTCAGCACCCCCATGGCAGCAGCAGACCCCACCCACAGCAGGCTCTGCTCAGCAGCCACAGAGCTGGTGGCAGAGGCACACTGGGCACCTCTCCAGGACTTTGTGTGTCACTTGGCATGCTCAGGGGCTGGAGCCTGCAGGGCTGGAGGTGACATCCTCCCCAGCAGCTCTGCTTTGGTTGCAGCAGATGAGCTCTGAGCTCCCTTCCCAGCTGAGCCATGCTGGGAGTCTAAGTGCTTTATTTGCTGATGAAACCAAACCAGCCAGAGCCCAGGAGCTTGGATCATCCCTGCTCATCACCAAGGGGCCAGGCACTTGTGAGGGGAGATCAGTCTGGCCCTCCTGAGCTGATACCCCATGGGCTGGCCACATTCCTGCAGCCTCCTTGTTTCTAAGGGTGACAAGTAACCCAAGCTGGGTGCTGCAGCCTTGGCAGCTGTGATGCTGAGCCCAGGGCTGCTCAGGAATGCTCTTCCCTTACCAGGCCTCACAGAAAGCAAACCACTTACCTCTTTCTGAGGTCTCAACCTCTTCCTCCTACCCTGAGCTAGAAGCATGGCCAGAAGCAGCTCTGCAGGCAGGCTGAGAGCAGCCAGCCAAAGAGGCTGACCCCAGGGTGTCTGTCTGCAGGAGGGATCTGCACTGAAAAGGAAGCCCAAGGCTCTTCTCAGTGGCTGCCAGCAGCTCAGGTATTAAATCACCACTTTTATTGGTACTAAACCTCCCATTTTGTGAGGCCATGAGCTCACTCTTTGCCTCAGCATAGCACCAGAGGCTGAAGAAATGCTCCAGAGGGTGGAAGGCACCAAAGCATCTTTCATCTAAAGGTTGTTCCTGGAGGGCTGGCACCAGTTCCACAAGAGGAGAACCCCCCCACTGCTGTGGCACCACCAGTCTCAGCCACAGCAGGAAGGTCCTCAGGGGCCTGGGGGAGGATGTGGGTGCAGCCCAGAAGCCCAACCTCCAGCAGCTCCATCCCCAGCCAGCCAAAGGGGGATGCTGGTGGAGGGGCAGAGGTGCCAGGAAGCCCAGAAGGCTGCAAGTTCAGCCCTCCCCAGCTCTTATTTTTAGCCCTGCAGCTGAGGAAGCTCCCTGTTGCCATGCTACTGCTGTTGTGGGTCCAAATGCTTCAGCACATCCCACCCTTGGGACCTGCTGAGCAGCTCAGCAGGGTTTCAAGCCCATCAGGACAGCTGCAGCCCCACACAGGACCCCTTCCCCCCCCTTCCCTGCTCCTCTCTTCAGCTTCCCACCCACCCCTAGCACTTCTCTGCACTCAGATGTCATAGCATGGTTTGGGGGTTGGAAAGGACCCTCAAAGGACATCTTGTCCAAGCCCCATCCTGCTTCCCACAAGCCTGGCAGGGTGCAGGCAGGTGGAAAAGTACCAGGAGCACAGCAGCAGCTGCTGGTGGTGGTGGTGGGGGCAGTGGGTGGCCAGCCAGGCTCCCCTCCTGTCCCTCCTCCCAGCTCTCAAAGCCTGCCTGAGCCTCCAGCACTTCCCTCCAAGAGCAGAATCCCAGCACAGGGGAGGCTGTCAGGAAGGCATCCTGCAGGCAAACACCCACAGGCAGCTCCCTGCTCTAAATCAAAGTGGGTCCCAAAGTCCTGCCAGTGATTTATTGGTGCTGGGGAGGGAGGGAAGGAGGGAGGGAGGGGGGGAAAGCTGCTGGGAGGGTGGGGAGCAGCCCTCTGCAAACATTCCTGTCACTGAATGATCCATTCCCTTCATTTCCAAGTGAAATACAAGAGTGGGAAATGTTCCTCATCTCCATCAGCATCACCGAAGGCTGGGAATAATCAAACACTCCACACACTGCTGCTGCTGCTGCTGCTGCTGCTGCCACAGCAGGAGAATTGATTTGGACATTAAACTCCTTCCCAAGTCCCTTCACAGCCCCTTCCAGCTCTGGTGCAGAGCTGCAGATATTGATGTGTTTACAGAGGCCACTGAAAGCTCCAGCAGGAGGCTTCTGCCCCCTGGAAGGCATCTCGAAGCACAGCTCAGGGGGTTTGAGCCAGCCCCAAGCTTCCTTTGGCCCTGCTGGAGCAGCTGAAGGGCAGGCAGCAGATCCCTCTGCTCAGAGCCTGAGTTATCCGGGGGGGGACACACACAAAAATGACCTACAGGGTGGGTTTGTCTCCAGGAAAAAGTCTCTTGCAGCTTGCTGCGGGCCTTGAGCAGCTCTCAGACACCACAGGTCGATTCTTTAGCCACGTTTGGGGGCGGCTGGAGGCAGAGCAGAGAGGAGCTGACGGCAGCAGCCCTTGGTCGCTCCGGGAGCTGCCGGCGGGAGCCCTAACCACAGCTTTGCCTCCTGCCCCATCCAGTGGTGCAGGCTGGAAGAGCACTTGGCAGCAGGCAAGCGAGCTGACGAGCGAACCGCAGCGACCTGGACGTGGGAGAGGCTGGAGGAGGTCCAGAGGAGGCCACCAAGATGAGCAGAGGGCTTGGAGAGCCTCCACGATGGGGAGAAGGTGAGTGGAGCAAGAGCGACCTGGAGCTGCTGGAGAGGGACCAGAGGAGGATACAAAGATGAGCAGAGGGCTGGAGAAGCTGCCCTGTGGGGACAGGCTGGGAGAGCTGGGGCTGTTCAGCCTGAAAAGGCTCCAGGGAGACCTCAGAGCAGCCTTCCAGTGCCTGCAGGGGCTCCAGGAGAGCTGGGGAGGGACTTTGGACAAGGGCTGGGAGGGACAGGATGAGAGACAATGGCTTTGAGCTGGGAGAGGGGAGACTGAGACTGGAGATGAGGAAGAAATTGTTGAGAGTGAGGCTGGGGAGAGCCTGGCCCAGGCTGCCCAGGGAGGCTGTGGCTGCCTCCTGCCTGGAGGTGCTCCAGGCCAGGGCTGCAGATGTGGCCTCAGCAGGGCAGAGCAGAGGGGAGGAGAACCTCCCTTGCCCTGCTGCTGGCCACACTCAAAAGGCAATTTGGCTCCTTGGCCAGGAGGGCACATTGCTGCCCCATGGCCTTCACAGGCTGTGTCTGATGCCCTCCAAGAGGCCACAGGAGCAGACTGTCCCTGAGCAGCCCCATCCTGAGCCCTGCTCTGCACCTTGCCCTCCAAGTGGCTTTCAGAGGAAAGCTTTGGGCCATGGCACTCTGTGGAGTTGGGTTGATGGTTGGAGGGGAGGACCTTAGAGAGCTTTTCCTGCCCAGAGCACACCCCCTGGCTCCTGCTGGGTTCAGGGGGTTTGGGCAGGGCTCCTCTGCCAGGGGATCACTCCTGAGCTGAGCTTTCTGTCAGAAGATCACCATGAAGAATGCCTTTGGCTTACACCTGACAGACTGAAATCCTGCAACAGGAGTCTGCGGAAACTGACTTGAAGGTGAGAGGAATCTGCCTGCTCATGGGGGGGCTTTGTTCCCTGAGGTTTAGTCAATAAAACCCAAGGGGCAATAGGCACAAAGTGGCAGCCAGGAGGCTCCACCTGAAGAGGAAGTTGTTTGGTGTGAGGGTGCTGGAGGCCTGGAGCAGGCTGCCCAGGGAGGTCGTGGAGTCTCCTGGTGTGGAGAGCTTCCAAGCTGCTGTGGGGGACTCTGCTTTAACAGAGGGCTTGAACTGGCTGGTCCCAACAAGTCCCTTCCAGCCTCCACCGTGCTGGGATTCGGTGGTCTTAGGAAGCTCCTCCTGAGTTGCAAACCCCAAAAGCACACCCGAGACCCTTTCCTCTTGTCCTGTGCCTTGCTCCTGGGGAGAAGGGAGCATCTCCCACCTGGCTCCAGCCTCCTCTCAGGACACTGCAGAGAGCAGTGAGGTCTCCCTCAGCCTCCTCTTCTCCAGGCTCACCATCCCCAGCTGCTCCTCTCCATATCTGCTCTCTAGGCTGCTCACCAGCTCCGCTGCCCTTCTCTGCACACACTCCAGCGTTGCTGGAGCGAGGGCCCCAAAACCGAAGCCAGCATTGGAGGTGCAGCCTCCTGCCTGGGGAAGGAGCGCGGAGCAACCGCGGGGCACAGCCGCTCCCGACGCGGGGCGGCTCCGGCGGCTCCTCCATCCTCCGAGCGGAGCTCCGCAGGCGCCAGGCAATCCTGGGATAGCCCCCAGGGCTGATAAGAGCCCTGAAGAGACAACCCGGGAGGCAGCACAGGCGGAGCCGCGGCCCGGACAGCCTTAAGGAGCCCCCCGGAAAGCTCCAAGCGCGACCCCGCCGCGGGGGCACCCCACGCCGCCGGCACCGGCCGCGCATGCGCACTACCCCACCCCCGGCCCCGCGCAGCTATTCAAACCGCCGGGGCGGGGCCCGCTCCCGCTTTTTCGATTGGTCAGTCTCCCTCTGAGCCCCGTCTTGATTGGTTCGCAAGGCGGCAAGTCCACAGAAGGCGCATGCGCAATAGCGCCCCGCGCGGTGATTCAAACTGCCGGGGCGGGGCCGGATCCCGCCTTTCCGATTGGTCACCCTTCCGCAGAGCCCCTTCGTGATTGGTCAGCAAGGCAGAGAGGGCAGGGCCCGCCCCGCCCTATCCCGGCGCCGCCGTGAGGATGAGCGGGACCGAGGGAACCCCGCGCCGCGCATCCTTCGTCTCCCCCGGGCCGCGGTCACTCGGCAGCACCGGCGGCAGCACCCCTGTGTTAGCCGACTGCCCCGGCAACGACGATGAGCGCGAGAGGCGGCAGCGCCGGCGCTCGAAGATCACCGACATCCAGCTCGGCGCCACCGACTCGCCGCTGGGCCTCGGCTCCCCCTTGCCCAGGTACGGCTGGGCCCGGGCGGGGGGGGCTGGGGGGAGGGAAAGGGGGTGCGGGGAGGGACACCGTGTCCGGCTCGCCAGCTGCTCGGTCTCGCCTCACCTGAGCCCAGGTACAGCCCGGTCTGAGGAGCTGAGGGGGGAATAGAGAGGAGGAGGAGGAAGGTCCCCGAGGCACCGCTGTGCAGCTCGGCAGCACTGTCTCAGAATCACTGAACCAGGGAAGTGCTGAGGCTGGGAGAGAGCTTAGGGATGGAGGCCAGCTGCTCCCCTGGAGCTCACCATCCACCGCTGCTGCTGAGCCCCTGCACCACAGCCCTCAGCGCCACATCCATCCCTCCGGGGACGGAGACTCCACCGCCTTCCTGGGCAGCCTGGGGCGGTGCCTGAGAGCCCTTCCTGGGAATAAACTGATCCTCACACCCAACCTGAGCCTCCCCCGGGGCAACTTGAGGCTGTTTCCTCTTCTCGTTTTGCTTATTCCTTGGGGTAAAAGCCCAACCCCCACCTGGCTCCAGCCTCCTCTCAGGGAGCTGCAGAGAGCCAGAAGGTCTCCCCTCAGCCTCCATTTCTCCAGATGGAACACCCCCAGCTCCCTCAGCTGCTCCTTCCTTCCCCTGTTCTCCAGACCCTTCCCCAGCTTCCTTGCCCTGCTCCAGCCCTCAAAGTCCTTCTGGCAGTCAGGAGCCCAGCCCTGAACCCAGCCCTCAAGCTGTGGCCTCCCCAGTGCTGAGCAGAGGGGAGTGATCACAGCCCCAGACCCCTATTGCTGTCATCATTATGATCATCCTTGTGGCCTTCCAGAGTCATCAGGGGCCCTGGAAGAAAGCTGGGGAGGCACCTTTTAGGGTGTCAGGAATTGATAGGACTGGGGGGGGATGGAGCAAAACTAAAAGTGGGGAGATTGAGATTGGCTGTGAGGAAGAAGTTGTTCCCCAGGAGGGTGGTGAGAGACTGGCACAGGTTGCCCAGGGAGGTGGTGGAAGCCTCCTGCCTGGAGGTGTTTGCAGCCAGGCTGGATGTGGCTGTGAGCAACCTGCTGTGGTGTGAGGAGTCCCTGGCCATGGCAGGGGGGTTGGAACTGGCTGAGCCTTGAGGTCCCTTCCAGCCCTGACAGCTCTGTGCTTCTATGACAGCTGCCCCTGGGCCTTGCCTCCTCTGTGCCCAGGCGAGGCTGGGCCTAATGCAAAGGACTGAGGGAGAGTACAGGGGGTACAGAGAGGAGGAGGAGGGCTGTGTGAGGAAGAAGAGGGTCCCCAACCCACCCTGTGCCCCCCAGGCAGGCAGAGGCAAGGCTGCAGGAGACCCTGCAATGGACCAATGCTCAGATTGCAGAACATTACAACACCTGCATCAAGCTCTCCACGGAGAACGTGAGTTGTGCTGCCCCAGGGAGGGCTCCTCGTCCTGCCTCCTCTCTCCCCACCTCTCCCTGGCAATGCTTGCAAGGCCAGCAGGGCTTTCAAACTCCTGGGAGCCTTGGCTGTGTCATCATTCTTCTCCCAGGCCCTCTTCAGGCACAAGGCAGGGCCGGATCTGGGCTTCTGTTGCTGCTCTGCCTGCAGTAACGAAGCAGGAGGTGGCACAGAGCACATCCCCTGGGCCCTGCTGGGTTCAGAGTGTCTTGCCAGGGCTCCTCTGCCAGGGAATCACTCCTGAGCTGTGCTTGCTTTCAGAAAATCACCACAAAGAATGCCTTTGGCTTACACCTGATTGACTACTTGACTGAAATCCTGCAACAGAAGGAGTCTGGGGAGACTGACTTCAAGGTGAGGGGAATCTGCCTGCTCGTGGGGGTGCTTTGTTCCCTGGGGTTTAGTCAATAACAAACCTCTGAAGCTGATCACCTCCACCACAAACAGCTGGTAGAGGCAGCACAGCCTCTTTTCACAGCAGCTTTTGGGTCTTGAACCCTCTTGGAGTCAACTGAAAGCTGAATTCTTTCGGTCAGGGACCTTCAGAAGGAGAGCTTGGTTCAAAGAGAGGCTTGGGAGGCCTCTGAGGTAACTACTGGGTGCTACAACCAGCACCAAGGCAAGGCTGGAAAAGAAAGGGAGTCAGTGTGGGCAGCTCCAGGTCTGATTTTGATCCAGGGTGGAGCAGAGTAAGAACTGGGCACCAGTGAGCAGAGTCTGGCCCCAGCCTCTTGCCCCCCACAGCTCCTTTAGCTCTTGCTGAGCATTGCTTAGCTCCCCTCTGGGGCTGCTCTTCTGCAGGCTCTCAGCCCCAGGGCTCCCAGCCTTTGCTGCTGCCAGAGCTGCTCCAGGCCCCTCAGCAGCTTCCCAGCCTGCCCTGGCCCCTCTCCAGCAGTTCTCTGTCCCTCTTGAGCTGGGGAGCCCAGAGCTGGCCCCAGGACTGCAGCTGTGGCCTCCCCAGGGCAGAGCAGGGGGGGGAAGGAGAAACCTCCCTTGACCTGCTGCTGCCCACACTCTTCTCCATGACCCCCAGGACACCCTTGAGGCCTTCTTGGCCCCCAGGGCACATTGCTGGCTCCTGGGATTCGTATTCTGTTGTGTGATGCCTTCCAAGAGGGCCCAGAAGCAAAGTGGGCTGCAGCTGAGCAGCCACATCCTGCCCTGCACCTTGCTCTCCGGAGCTCCGGGACGCAGCGCTCGGGGCCGTGCTGTGCTGCTGCCCAAGGGGGTGCTGGCTTGCTGGTTGGCCTGGATGATCTTAGAGGGCTTTCCCAGCCCAAACAACTCCCTGATTGCAGGTGAGACTTTTCCCTCCCTCACTCCCTGTGTTCCTCCTCCCAGGTGGCTGTGGGCACTCTGGATGCCAGCGCCAAGATCTACTCGGCGCGGGTGGACGTGATCCACGCCGACACCTACAGGGTGCTGGGAGGCTTGGGCAAGGATGTGGCAGCTACAGACGACAAGGAGAGCCCAGAAGGAGGTCTGAATTCCCTCCTCTCCTCTGTTAAGCTCTTCCCATTCCACCTCCATGGGAGAGCACTCAGGTCTCAAGCAGCACCCCTGGGTTTCACCGGGGCTTTGTGCCTCTGACGTCACCTTGCCGGGGGCGGGGAGCCCCCAGCTTGGGTTCTTTGGTGCTGGAGCAGGAAGGGTTGAGAGGAGAGCATCAGTTTGGGGCTCAGGGCTGTAGTCAGGGACTTGACCCATCTGGGATGCTCAGAAGAAAGTGTCCCACTCTTTGCTGTCCTCTGCTGGGAAAGCAAACTTGTGCTGTTAAGGTAAAATAGGCAAGAAAGAGAAATGCAGCACCCAGCCCAGAGCCACTGGGGGGCTGTGCTCATGAGCCCCTGGCTGTGTTCCCTGCCCACTGGGTCTGCTTGTCACAGACTGAGCCATGAATCCCAGAGGGATAGGGGGAGAAGAGAGCTCTGGAGCTCACCCAGCCCAACCCCCCCTGCCCCACCAGGGGCACCCACAGCACCCTGCCCAGCAGCACAGTGCCCAGGGGGGGTTGGAAGCTCTCCACACCAGCAGACTCCACAACCTCTCTGGGCAGCCTGCTCCAGGCCTCCAGCACCCTCACAACAAACAACTTTCTCCTCAGGGGCAAACAGAACCTCCTGGCTGCCACTTTGAGCCCCTTGCCCCTTGGCCTGGCCCTGGGCACCACTCAGCAGAGCCTGGCCCCAGCCTCTTGCCCCCCCCAGCTCCTTTAGCTCTTGCTGAGCATTGCTCAGCTGCCCTCTGGGGCTGCTCTTCTGCAGGCTCTCAGCCCCAGGGCTCTCAGCCTTTGCTGCTGCCAGAGCTGCTCCAGGCCCCTCAGCAGCTTCCCAGCCTGCCCTGGACTCTCTCCAGCACTTCCCTGTCCCTCTGCAACTGGGGAGCCCAGAGCTGGAGCCAGGACTGCAGCTGTGTCCTCCCCAGGGCAGAGCAGAGGGGCAGGAGAACCTCCCTCACCTTGCTGCCCACACTCTTCTCCATGCCCTCCAGGACACCACTGGATCCTTCTTGGCCCCCAGGGCACACTGCTGGCTCCTGGGCACCTTCTTGGCCCCCAGCCCTCCCAGCTCCTTCTCCTGGAGCTGCTTCCCAGCAGGTTCCCCTCCCCTGTGCTGCTGCAGGAGGCTGTTGCTCCCCAGTGCAAGCTCTGCCAGCCTACCCCAGGCTATGTCACCAAGTTTTCTGAGCCCAGCCTGTTGCCCTTCTGCTCTCAGAAGCCAGCACAGCTCCTGAGGCTGCCAAGAGAGCTCAGAAGAAGAGCAAACGAAGCTTCAAAACCATCGCCCAGGACGTGAGCAGCATCGACCTGCCCGAGGCCAGCCGCAGATGTGAGGTGTGGGGAGCAGCTGTGGGGCAGGCACAGCTCACCTCAGCTGCCCTCATCTCCATTAGCCCCCCTCCCTCTCCCCCCTCCCTCTCCCCCCTCCCTCTCCCCCCTCCCTCTCCCCCTCCCTCTCCCCCCTCCCTCTCCCCCCTCCCTCTCCCCCCTCCCTCTCCCCCCTCCCTCTCCCCCCTCCCTCTCCCCCCTCCCTCTCCCCCCTCCCTCTCCCCCCTCCCTCTCCCCCCTCCCTCTCCCCCCTCCCTCTCCCCCCTCCCTCTCCCCCCTCCCTCTCCCCCCTCCCTCTCCCCCCTCCCTCTCCCCCCTCCCTCTCCCCCCTCCCTCTCCCCCCTCCCTCTCCCCCCTCCCTCTCCCCCCTCCCTCTCCCCCCTCCCTCTCCCCCCTCCCTCTCCCCCCTCCCTCTCCCCCCTCCCTCTCCCCCCTCCCTCTCCCCCCTCCCTCTCCCCCCTCCCTCTCCCCCCTCCCTCTCCCCCCTCCCTCTCCCCCCTCCCTCTCCCCCCTCCCTCTCCCCCCTCCCTCTCCCCCCTCCCTCTCCCCCCTCCCTCTCCCCCCTCCCTCTCCCCCCTCCCTCTCCCCCCTCCCTCTCCCCCCTCCCTCTCCCCCCTCCCTCTCCCCCCTCCCTCTCCCCCCTCCCTCTCCCCCCTCCCTCTCCCCCCTCCCTCTCCCCCCTCCCTCTCCCCCCTCCCTCTCCCCCCTCCCTCTCCCCCCTCCCTCTCCCCCCTCCCTCTCCCCCCTCCCTCTCCCCCCTCCCTCTCCCCCCCTCCCTCTCCCCCCTCCCTCTCCCCCCTCCCTCTCCCCCCTCCCTCTCCCCCCTCCCTCTCCCCCCTCCCTCTCCCCCCTCCCTCTCCCCCCTCCCTCTCCCCCCTCCCTCTCCCCCCTCCCTCTCCCCCCTCCCTCTCCCCCCTCCCTCTCCCCCCTCCCTCTCCCCCCTCCCTCTCCCCCCTCCCTCTCCCCCCCTCCCTCTCCCCCCTCCCTCTCCCCCCTCCCTCTCCCCCCTCCCTCTCCCCCCTCCCTCTCCCCCCTCCCTCTCCCCCCTCCCTCTCCCCCCTCCCTCTCCCCCCTCCCTCTCCCCCCTCCCTCTCCCCCCTCCCTCTCCCCCCTCCCTCTCCCCCCTCCCTCTCCCCCCTCCCTCTCCCCCCTCCCTCTCCCCCCTCCCTCTCCCCCCTCCCTCTCCCCCCTCCCTCTCCCCCCTCCCTCTCCCCCCTCCCTCTCCCCCCTCCCTCTCCCCCCTCCCTCTCCCCCCTCCCTCTCCCCCCTCCCTCTCCCCCCTCCCTCTCCCCCCTCCCTCTCCCCCCTCCCTCTCCCCCCTCCCTCTCCCCCCTCCCTCTCCTCTCCCCCCTCCCTCTCCCCCCCTCCCTCTCCCCCCTCCCTCTCCCCCCTCCCTCTCCCCCCTCCCTCTCCCCCCTCCCTCTCCCCCCTCCCTCTCCCCCCTCCCTCTCCCCCCTCCCTCTCCCCCCTCCCTCTCCCCCCTCCCTCTCCCCCCTCCCTCTCCCCCCTCCCTCTCCCCCCTCCCTCTCCCCCCTCCCTCTCCCCCCTCCCTCTCCCCCCTCCCTCCCCTGATGTGCTCCTCCTGGCTGGCACAGCTGGGAGCCCTCTCCTGCACAAGACACCTCCTGGGTCTTTCTCCCTTTGCATCCCTGATGCTGAGACCTCCTCCATCCTCTCCCTCTGCTCCAGCCTTTGACTCTCCCCTTGTCTGCCTGCCTGCAGGTCAATCCCATGTTCCAGAGGACAGCTGCAGCCTTTGACCAGGGCAGCACTGCTGGTGTCTTCCTCAGCAGGACACACACCTCAGGCTGCCACACTGAGCTGCTCTCTGACTCCAAGCTGCCTCCTCTGCCTGCTGCACCCAGCACTGAGCCTGTGGCAGTGCCAGGACTGAAGGGTGAGTGCTGCTGGCTGCTGAGCATGGGCCACATCCAGCCCTTCCCAGCCCTTTCATCTTCCAGGTGTCCTCACTGGGTCTGATCCAGCCTGACTGGGCTTGGGTGGAGAATGGCTGCAGAGCAGCCCTGAGGAGAAGGCCTTGGGGGTGCAAAGCTGGACAGGAGCTGGCACCAAGCACTGCCAGCCCAGCCTGGCCTGGGCTGAGCCCCAGCAGTGTGGGCAGCAGGGACAGGGAGTGGATTCTGCCTCTCTGCTGTGCTCTGCTGTGCTCTGCTGAGCACCCCCTGCAGTGCTGGGGCAGCCCTGGAGCCCTCAGCACAGACAGGGACCTGGGGGAGAGGGCCAGAGGAGGCCACAACAATGCTGGAGGGCTGGAAGGCCTCTGCTGGGAGGCCAGGCTGGGAGAGTTGGGGTTGGGCAGCCTGGAGAAGGCTCCAGGGAGACCTCCTGCTGGCCTTTCAGCACCTGAAGGAGGGGCACAGGAGAGCTGGGGAGGGACTTCAGAGAAGCCTGGAGTGACAGGAGCAGAGGTGATGGCTTCAGACTGGAAGAAGCTGGATGGGGATTGCACATGAGGAGGAAATCCTTCCCCAGGAGGGTGGTGAGGCTCTGGGAGAGGCTGCCCAGAGGAGCTGTGGAGGCTCCAAGGCTGGAAGTGTCCAAAGCCAGGCTGGATGAGGCCTTGAGCAGCTGGGGCTGGTGGGAGGTGTCCCTGCCTGGGGCAGGCAGCTTTGAGCCAGGTGCCCTTGAAGATCCTTTTCAACCCAAGCTGTTCACTAGTGCTTGGTGCTTTTGGTTTGGCTTCCCCATGGCACCACTGTTCTGCCTCTGCCTCTGCTGCAGCTGGATGCTGGGAACAGTGAGGGCTTTGGAGGCTTTAGATCACTGCCTCCCTCTCTGCTGAGTAATGAACCCAACTCATGGAATCAGCCAGTGGTGGGGGCTGGGAAGGGACCTCCAGAGATCACTGAGCCCAAGCTCCCTGCCAGTCACCCAGGGCAGGCTACACAGGAACACAATTAGGTGACCTCATTGTGGCCTTCCAGTATCTGAAGGGGGCTACAGGAAGTCTGGGGAGGGACTGCTCAGGATCTCAGGGAGCGATAGGACTAGGGGGAATGGAATGAAGCTGGAGGTGGGGAGATTCAGGCTGGAGGTGAGGAGGAAGTTCTTCCCCATGAGAGTGGTGAAGCCCTGGAATGGGTTCTTCCCCATGAGAGTGGTGAAGCCCTGGAATGGGTTGTCCAGGGAGGTGGTTGAGGCCCCAGCCCTGGAGGTGTTTAAGCCCAGGCTGGATGAGGCTCTGGCCAGGCTGATCTAGTGTGGGGTGTCCCTGCCCACGGCAGGGGGGTTGGAACTGGATGATCCTTGTGGTCCCTTCCAACCCTGACTGATACTATGATACATCCAGGTGGCTTCTGAAAGTCTCCAGAGGAGACTCTGCAACCTCTCTGCAGCCTGCTCCAGGCCTCCAGCACCCTCACCCCAAACAAATGTCCTGGCCTGGTCAGGTGGAACCTCCTGGCTGCCACTCTGTGTCCAGTGCAACTCAGCCCCAGGACACCAGTGGCAGGAGCCTGGCAGCTGCTCCTTGCCCCACACCCTCCAGATGTTTGTGAAGATTGCTCAGATTGCCTCTCAGCCCCAGGACTCTCAGCCTCTGCTGCTGCCAGAGCTGCTCCAGGCCCCTCAGCAGCTTCCCAGCCTGCCCTGGACTCTCTCCAGCACTTCCCTGGCCCTCTGCAACTGGGGAGCCCAGAACTGGACCCAGGGCTCCAACTGTGGCCTCACCAGTATAGAGCAGAGGGGCAGGAGAACCTCCCTCACCCTGCTGCCCACACTCTTCTCCATGTCCCCCAGGACACCACTGGATCCTTCTTGGCCCCCAGGGCACACTGCTGGCTCCTGGGCACCTTCTTGTCCCCCAGCACTCCCAGCTCCTTCTCCTGGAGCTGCATCCCAGCAGGTTCCCCTCCCCTGTGCTGCTGCAGGAGGTTGTTGCTCCCCAGGGGCAGGACCCTGCCCTTGCCCTGCTTGCTCTCCAGGAGGCCATCAGGCCATGGTGCTGCACTCAGCTGAATGTGGTTCAGTTGCTGCATTCCTGGAAACTGAGCTGCTCAGGAGCTGAAGATGTTCAAGGAGCCCAGAGGGCAAACCCCTACCACCCCCCCTAGAGTGTCCCTGAATTTCCCTGGCAGGAGATTGCTTTCCCCTCCCACCACCTCCATGCTGCTTCCCCTCCACCCTCCCAGCACCAAGCCAAGGTGAGGAACCTGAGGAGCTTTGCATTGCTCAGAGCCAAACAAGATCTTAGGATCACAGAGCTGTCAGGGTTGGAAGGGACCTCAAGGCTCAGCCAGCTCCAACCCCCTGCCATGCCCAGGGACACCTCACACCACAGCAGGTTGCTCACAGCCACATCCAGCCTGGCTGCAAACACCTCCAGGGCTGAGGCTTCTATCACCTCCCTGGGCAACCTGTGCCAGGCTCTCACCACCCTCCTGGGGAACAACTTGATTTTGGACCAGGCACTGGGCTCAGCCCTTGGTGGCTACATCCTCTGCCTGATTTGTTCCCTTTTGTCCCCAGCCCTGCTTGAAGACTGCCTTGGGAACCATCCCATCTGCTCCTCCCTGGCTGGCTTCCAGTTCACCAAGTGGGATGCTGACACCCATGATGAGGTAGGTGCAGCAGTCCTGTGCTGCTTGCTATGCTCACCACCTCCAAAGCCACCTTGGGGGTCCACAGGATGAGAGAGCCACAGAGTTGTTAGGGCTGGGAAAGCTCTCTGAGCTCATCCAGTCCAGCATCAGCCCAGCCCCACCCTGGCCTCCAAAGCACAGCCCCAGGTGCCATGGCCACAGGGTTCTGCAGCACCTCCAGGCATGGGGACTCCACCACCTCCCTGGGCAGCATCTCCCTGGGCAGCACCTCCCTGGCCACTCCTGCAGGAGAGAAGTTTCTCTTCATGTCCAACCTGAACCTCCCCTGGGGCTCCCTGAGGCCATTTCCTCTCGTCCTGTCCCTTGCTCCTTGGTGGAAGAGCCCAACCCCCCCTCTGGCTCCAGCCTCCCTGCAGGCCTCTGAGGTCACCCAGTCCAAGCCCTCCCCCAGAGCTCATCATCCACCACTGCTGCTCAGCCACTGCCCGGGCTGGGGACTCCACCACCTCCCTGGGCAGCCTGGGCCAGTGCCTGAGAACCCTTCCTGGGAAGAAATTGTTCCTCCTTGCCCACCTGAACCTGCCCTGGGGCAACCTGGGGCAACCTGAATCCATTTCCTCTTGGCCTGTCCCTTGTTCCTTGGCACAAGAGGCCAACCCCCCCCTGGCTCCAGGCTCCCTGCAGGGAGCTGTGGAAGGTCTCCCCTCAGCCTCCCTCTCCCCAGCTCCCTCAGCTGCTCTTCCCCAGCCCTCTCCTCCAGCCCCTTCCCCACCTTCCTTGCCCTCTTCTTCAGCCCCTCAGTGCCCTTCTGGGAGTGAGGAGGCCTGCAGTGCCCCCCAGGCCTTGAGGCTGTGGTGCTGTGGGGACCCTGGGGGCCTGCCCTGGGCTGTGCTGAGCCCCTGCCCTGCTGCTGCAGTCGGTGTCAGCCCTGCTGGAGAAGCTCAAGAGGAGTGAGCAAGCGTTCGACGTCGCCGCCGCGCTGGAGAGCGACCCGGAGGAGCCTGCCTCCCCCCTGCCCCACAGCCCCTTCAGCTCAGACTCCCCCGGGGGGGCAGCAAGAACTCAGCTTGGGGAATTCCAGGAAGACCTCAGCCCCATTGGGACAACCAACCAGGGCAGCAGGTGAGCATCACTGGGAATCCACCCTGGCTGCTCTCCAGGGGGAGGTCTCGAACCGCCCGGGGGCACAGGGCGCAGCCTGCAGCAGCTTGGCAGGGACCTCCCAGGGGCAGCAGCAGGGGCACCTCCAGCTGG
>NW_027144012.1:0-43404 GCF_026170545.1 Melanerpes formicivorus | reverse complement strand
AGAAAGTGCAACTGGGAATAGGCAGAAAGAAAAGAAAAGGGGGGGGGAGTGGGAGAAAAGGGGGGGAGAAAAAGAAAGAGAGAAAAGAAGAGAAAAGAAAAGAAGAGAAAAGGAAAAGAAAGAAAAGAAGAGAGAAAGAGAAAAGAAAAGAAAAGAAAAGAAAAGAAAAGAAAAGAAAAGAAAAAGAAAAGAAAAGAAAAGAAAAGAAAAGAAAAGAAAAGAAAAGAAAAGAAAAGAAAAGAAAAGAAAGAAAGAAAAGAAGAGAAAAGAAGAGAAAAGAAGAGAAAAGAAGAGAAAAGAAGAGAAAAGAAGAGAAAAGAAAAGAAAAAGAAAAGAGAAAAGAAGAGAAAAGAAGAGAAAAGAAGAGAAAAGAAGAGAAAAGAAGAGAAAAGAAGAGAAAAGAAAAGAAAAGAAAAGAAAAGAAAGAAAAGAAAAGAAAAGAAAAGAAAAGAAAAGAAAAGAAAAGAAAAAGAAAAGAAAAGAAAAGAAAAGAAAAGAAAAGAGAAAAAAAGAAAAAGAAAAGGAGTCTTTCAGTTGCAGGCTGAAATATAGCCTCTCTTTGTTTCATTTCTAGGCCACTTTGTATGCTCAAGGAGCACAAGGAGTTAAGATGAAGAGTCCCAAATGATTAGTTGCTTCTGAATTTGGTATGATTTGTGGATTTTCTATAGAATAGGGAACAAAACTCTCTATCCAATAGCACTTTAAACAAACAGATTTAGTGTTTACATTTTATTTAATCAACTTCTGAGCATTTCTTCTCTGTTAAAAATCAAAGTGCCTGATTTTACAGGATTACCATTGCATTATTCCATCAAAGTGAATCCTTAAACTCCCATTTCTCCAGCTCACACACAAGGAATTTGTGCCATATCCTCAAGCTTTCCTGGCTTAGCCTATAGGATACAGGATGAAAATTTACTGTCACAGCAAAACAAACAAGTAGCATGGGGAAATACACCAGTGTAACACAAAACAGGGTAGAAGCTGAAAACCCAAACTACCTCTGAGATCTGGGTTTGGGCTTCTTGGGATGTTTAATCCCCAGAATGGCTCAACTTTTTTTCTTCTTTCTTTTTTTTTTTTTCTGTCCAAATTATTCACCCAGGTCTAATGACCATTGAACAATCTAGCAGGCACTGCACATGAGATAGGATTAGGAGGTCATGGGTTCAGTCTGTAAGTAGGACCACTCACCCCTGTCACAAATCTACTCAGTTGACAGACAATTCTCTGTGATGAGCTGACCACCCATTTGGAGGGTCAACAGAAATCTTGCCTATGTTGAAAATTTGACCATGAGACACAAGCTGTCTTTCTATGTGGGGAAGCTCATCCCACAGACACCCAGAAAGAAAAGGGGATGGGGGGGTGGATTAAAAAAAAGCACAGTTCATGCTCTTGAAAATCCATCCTCCCAAGGCTCTTTCTGTGGTGGCTAATGTTCTCCAAGCTGAATGCTTTTATTCTGACTTCTAGTGTGTTCTATTTACAGGAAGCTGAAAAAAAAAATTGTATTTGAAAAGAAAAACTAGTGGCAGTGAGTGAACACTATACATATTTGTTCAGTAACTTTAATAAAGAGAATGTTTTGAATGCTTTCATCAAAAGGTATTATAAAATAATACCTTCATGCCATGTCTGAAAGTATACTTTAGACCTCTCTTAAGCATCTTGCTTGTTATGTTTCAAAGCTTCCTGTCACCAGAAAGAAAAGAAAAGGGAAAAAAAAAATCCACAGCATTCTTTCCGTCAAATAGGAATACAAGAGTAAGAAAATCACCCCTTTGGGGGTTTCTGTTTAGTGTTTGGGAAACTATAGCTTCATGAAAGATCTGATAACCAACACATATGGTGCATGATCCTAATAATACAATCCAAACATCACAAGCCAACTCCCCAAAGCCACCAAGAATCAGCCTCTTTGTTGGAGAATGAAACAATGCCATCTCATGCTAACCCAAAACCTAGTTCCTCTGGAGATACCAAATGCCTAATTCACAGTGAAAATAGATGGTGCTAGATGATGACGCACGTCCTGCAGCTTGATGTTGCCTGCCAGAGATGAAACAGAGGGCTTGATCTCTTGTGGTGTGAAAAATCCCCTGGCATTTTTTTGGAATCAGAGAACTGATGGAAAAATCAGATAAATAAACTTGCTTGTGTAAAATTCCTGTAAGTATTAGCTATATATTGTATTCTCCTTTCTGTTTACACAGTTTTTCTACATGTGGTCTGCACAACCATCCCAGATTTTTTGCCCCTTTTTTTTTTTTTTTTTTTTTGGTAAAGCTGGTGTCAAGAAACTTGCTGATTACTTGAGAAAATAGGATACCATTTCCTGCTGAATGGCTGCTGTTTTTTTCCAGTTCTGAACTGAATTATTCTACCTAGGTATTTAGATCTGGTTTCCTACAGCTTTATGGCCCAGTAGTCACCTCTGTGAATGTAGAACTGAGCAAGTGTCAGAGGCCATGCAGCTGTTTTGGGACTCCTTCAGATGGGACAGAAGTATTGTCCATGAATGACATATATAACATATGCAAAGTGTAGGTGCATATGTCTCTGACTCAGAAAAAGAAGGTGCATTATTTGGTGTGTTTGGCAGGGTCATTTCTGACCAGAGGAAGTGAGGTGATGCCAGGATGGATTTCAGCCATAAATTACCACAGTGGACTCATGGGTGGCAAAACAGATGGCTTGTACTATAGTCAAACTTAACAAGTAGGCTTACTACTTTTGAACCTAAGTCATGTACTTTGAGGATCTCATGGCTTTCTAGAAATGGCAATGGATGAATGCACACTGTGCAGAAGAGGATCACCACCATTGTTGTTTTGCTAGTGGAGGAAAATTTGATTCACAGAACTGGAGGCTTCAAACAGGAAACTTGACATTATAATAATTTTTACACCAGAGACCCTCTTTGAACTGTGTCACAGAATATATGTGGTTGGAAGAGATCATCCAGTCCATCCCTCAACCCAGCACTGAAAGGTCAACACTAAACTATGTCCTTAAGCACCAGATCCACACACCACTTGAACACCCTCAGGGATGGTGACTCCACCACTGCCCTGGGCAGACCATTCCAATATCTGAGAACCCTCTCTGTGAAGAAATATTTCCTAACATCCAGCCTGAACCTTCCCTGGCACAGCATGAAACCATTTCCTCCACTTGACACCAAGGAGAAGAGGCTGCCCCCTCCTCACTCCAACCTCCTTTCAGGTAGTTGTAGAGAGCAATGAGGTCTTCCCTCAGCCCCCTTCAGACTAAACAACCCCAGCTTCCTCAGATGCTCCTCATAGGCCATGTGCCCCAGACCTTTCACCAGGCTAGTTGCTCTTCTCCAGACACTCTCCAGCACCTCAATATCCTTTCTGCAGTGCAGGGCCCAGAACTGAACACAGTACTCAAGGTGTGGTCTCTCCTCTTCTGAGTATGGGGGGATGATCACTTCCCTGTTCCTGCTGGCCACAGTGTTTATAATCCAAGCCAGGATGCCATTGGCTTTCTCAGCCACCTGGGCACACTGCTGACTCATATTCAGTCGACTGCCAACAACCCCCCAGGTCTCTTTGTAAGTTGCAGCTTTCCAACCACACATCCCCAATCTGTAGCTTAGCTTGGGGTTGTTGTGAATCAGGTGGAGGACCTGGCACTTAGTCTTGTTGGTATATCATGATCAGTGCTCTAGCCAGTTTGTTATTTAGCTCAAAGCCACTCTTGCTCTATTTCAGTGAAAGACACAAAAATCAACAGTTTCTTGGTGGAGGGATCACTCTTCCTCCTGCTAAACACTCAGCATACTGTATCCTCCGCCTATACACAATATTATTGCATAACACTCTAACATAGAGAAAAATTCATCAAGAATAAGGAATATTTCCCATGACTAAAAAATAAAACACCATAAAATCACTCACTCAGAAGGAAAATATAAACCCAAAAGAGAAATAAACGAGTTTGCGGTGTATGGTCCCAACACATTGCAGCCCACTAAAGTTACTTTTCCTGATTTGAGTGTGCACCAAGACTTGGCTGAAATGCTAAATGACTTCCAGGAATGAGATTGGAAAGCCCAAAGAAAACTGGGAATCTTGAGGAAAAGAAGCCTTAATAGAACAATCTTGCTATCCTCCATTGGTAGAGTGTCATAGAATCATAGAATCAATAAGGTTGGAAAATACCTCAAAGATCATCAAGTCCAACCTGTCACCCTACACCTCATGACTACTAAACCATGGCACCAAGTGCCACATCCAATCCCCTCTTGAACACCTCCAGGGATGGTGACTCTACCACCTCCCTGGGCAGCACATTCCAATGGCTAACAACTCTCCCTGTGAAGAACTTTCTCATCACCTCCTGCCTAAACTTCACCTGGTGCAGCTTGAGTCTGTGTCCTCTTGTTCTGGTGCTGATTGCCTGGGAGAAGAGACCAACCCCCACCTGGCTACAACCACCCTTCAGGTAGTTGCAGACAGCAATAAGGTCTCTCCTGTGCCTCCTCTTCGCCAAGCTAAGCAATCCCAGCTCCCTCAGCCTCTCAGCCTCTCCTTGTAGGGCTTGTGCTCAAGGTCTCTCCCCAGCCTTGTTGCCCTTCTCTGGGCACATTCAAGTGTCTCAATGTCCTTCTTAAATTGAGGGCCCCAGAACTGGACACAGGACTCAAGGTGTGGCCTAACCAGTGCTGAGTACAGGGGCACAATGAACTTCCCTGGCCACACTATTCCTGATGCAGACCAGGATGCCATTGGCCTTCTTGGCCACCTGGGCACATTGCTGTCTCATGTTCTGCTAGCTGTCAATCAGTACCCCCAGTCCCTTTCTGTTTGGCTGTTCTCCAGCCACTCTCAGGTCATTGTAGAGAGCAATCAGGTCTCCCCTGAGCCTCCTCTTCTCCAGGCTAAACAATCCTAGCTCCCTCAGCCTCTCCTCATAGGGTTTATGCTTGAGGCCTCTCCCCAGCATCGTTGCCCTTCTCTGGACACCTATGTTCATAATGTGGTCACATCAGCATGGAAGGATTTATACAAGAGACCAAGCAATGTGAAGAAGGCAGAAAGGAACGTAGTCTGGTCTGAAGAAGCTGTGCTTGGTGGGGCTGTTACTCCACACCAAGCACCACATAGTGGTGTCCAAGTTGTGCAGGGTCTGGTGATACCAACAGCTGCAATATCCAAACATAGCAATAGCGATCCCAAAAGAGATGTGCTGTATGGCAGAGATGATTGAGCAGCTCAGCCTTAGATGACTCAGTGTGACATGCTGGGATTGAAAAAGAGAACAAAATTATGCATAGCCAAGATTTTTAAAGCGATAATTAAATAGTGGGTGTTTGCCTGATGGCTTTTTTCCAGTTGTAGAAGAAATTCTCAGCCAACTGAAATTTGCAGGGGGGACTTAAATGCACATTTGCACATTTCTTTTGTTACAGTTCTAGGAAGTGATGTTCTCCCTCTCTTATTTCCCTCTCCACGCCCAATGATTGCAGAATTCAGTGCTGAACTGGAAAAGTCCCCTCTGCAGGTGAAACTTTCTATAACTATTCAGTCCTTGAATTCTTTGTACAAACTGTCAATGGCAGACAATGGCAGCCCTGGTGTCATGAGCTCCTGAGAATTATCCCAAGTCTGGTCAAAGTCAGGTCAATCAAAACTGGTTTCCTCATGATCTAAATCAATGGTGTGAAAATTAAAAGCTGTATTCTATTGCTTTCAGAACTTGTCTCCTTGGTCACTGATGGTTTGCAAAGCCCTTTATGTGGGTTGAAAATTCTTCGTCATCAAATTATGGAGATTCCAACACCATCACCCACACTTCATTCTGTGACCTCATACTTGAAGTCAGCTAAGAATTTCAAACTTCTTCCTTGACAGGCTGGACAGATGGGCAGGGTCCAACATGATGGCATTCAACATGTCCAAGTGCTGGGTGCTGCACTTTGACTGCAACAACCCCATGCGGGGCTACAGGCTGGGGTCAGAGTGGCTGGAAAACAGCCAAACAGAAAGGGACTGGGGGGTACTGATTGGCAGCTGGCAGAACATGAGCCAGCAGTGTGCTCAGGTGGCCAAGAAGGCCAATGGCATCCTGGTCTGCATCAAGAATAGTGTGGCCAGCAGGAACAGGGAAGTTCATTGTGCCCCTGTACTCAGCACTGGTTAGGCCACACCTTGAGTCCTGTGTCCAGTTCTGGGGCCCTCAATTTAGGAAGGACATTGAGACACTTGAATGTGCCCAGAGAAGGGCAACGAGGCTGTGGAGAGGCCTCGAGCACAAGCCCTACAAAGAGAGGCTGAGGGAGCTGGGATTGCTTAGCTTGGCGAAGAGGAGGCACAGGAGAGACCTTATTGCTGTCTGCAACTACCTGAAGGGTGGTTGTAGCCAGGAGGGGGTTGGTCTCTTCTCCCAGGCAACCAGCACCAGAACAAGAGGACACAGTCTCAAGCTGCACCAGGTGAAGTTTAGGCTGGAGGTGATGAGAAAGTTCTTCACTGAGAGAGTTGTTAGCCATTGGAATGTGCTGCCCAGGAAGGTGGTAGAGTCACCATCCCTGGAGGTGTTCAAGAGGGGATTGAACATGACACTTGATGCCCTGGTCTAATAGTCATGAGGTCTTGGGGGACAGGTTGGACTTTATCATCTTTGAGGTCTTTTCAAACCTTGTTGATTCTATGATCCTATGAAATTAACCATTCCTTACTCTGAAGCAGAGCAAACTGTTGGGTGGGCTTTATTTTTGTCTTGATAAACTCTCTTCCTAGTGGCTGAGATCCTTGGGTTTGACTGCAAGCTGTTGGCTTGCAAGCTTACAGGTGTCCTGGCCTGCGCTGAGCCGTAAGGAAATTTGTGTAGAGAGCTGCCAAACAGTAGCCTGACCCTGGTATAAATGACTACAAAGAAAACACAAGAAAGTAGACCTCTGTGAGGAGCTTGTGAGTTATCACAGCCAGGAATCAAAGCCAGACTTCTGCAAAGTTTGCACGGCAGCTTTATCAAGGACTTAAGTTTTCCTGCAGTGATTCTACACCCATTCTTGCTATGATGTGTTAGCTCCCATTATTTTTTCCTAATCAATATCAGCTGTCAGTGGGATCCAAAGTACTCTAAACCTTCCTCTGAGGACAGGGAGGTACTTTACAGGCAAACCAAATGATTTTGAAACCTGTCCTGTGTGAAAGAAAGAAAAGCCTAGGGGCTCAAAAAAAATCAGGGGATCAAAAATTCCTAGCAACGGCAATGGATAAGAAGTGGCACTGTTAGAAATGGGAACACTGAGGCACAGAACTAGGGAAAAAACTATTTGGAATTTGAGTGTAGCAACTGATCCAAGGTATCTTCCGCTTCACAAAGCTTCTAATGAACTTTAGTGGAAGAGCTGAAAAAGAGTGACTTAAATGACTCCCTATCAGCTTAACTTAGTGACACTTTTCACATGCAGTATCTCTGCCATACAAAGCTTAACTCACATCCTCACTGCTTAATGAAGTGTGCAGACCTACTCACTCTTTTTTGGAGTTGAGTGATTCCAACTATTACAGAACACTGTAAAAGGAAGGGAATTTTGTGGGGAAATTGCTACCTGTAGTTTCCAATACATATACACCTTCAGATAGGATCAAACCCAAGCGGTTGCTGGATGCCAGCCTATATTTTGGTGATTTCAGTTGTCTGCCCCAATATCCTCCACATTCTAGAGGCTTACAGTTACTAGCATGGGAAGCTTCCTTAACATAAACTTGGTGCAGTATTTTACCACATTCAGCTTCCTATTGTCATTGTGAATGAGAGGTCTTAGCACTATAATGTCAAATCAGGGACATGACAGGCCAGATCATCCCATATGTTTAGGCTTTGAAATGGAAATCTGAGAAATTGTCCTCTGGAGTCACAGACTCAGGACTTCACAGTATCACAGTATCACAGTATCACTTAGGTTGGAAAGGACCTCGAGGATCATCGAGTCCAACCTGACACCGCAGACCCCATGACTAGACCATGGCACCAAGTGCCACGTCCAATCTCCCCTTGAACGCCTCCAGGGTCGATGACTCAACCACCTCCCTGGGCAACCCATTCCAATGCCGAATGACTCGCTCGGTGAAGAACTTCCTCCTCACCTCGAGTCTGAACCTCCCCTGGTGCAGCTTGAGACTGTGTCCCCTTGTTCTGGTGCTGGTTGCCTGGGAGAAGAGGCCAACTCCCTCCTGGCTACAACCACCCTTCAGGTAGTTGTAGAGGGCAATAAGGTCACCCCTGAGCCTCCTCTTCTCCAGGCTAAACAATCCCAGCTCCCTCAGCCTCTCCTCATAGGACTTGTGCTGCTCTGTACACATCCAGCGTATCAGCTCACTTCCCATGTTCACAACCCCAGTCACATTACAAGGATTGAATCAGATGGGTGCAGGATATAGAGAGTGTCCTGGTCCTGCAGAGCAGCTTCCACTTGCTCTCCTTGCTTATGTATTCTTCCAGGAGGTCCACAGATGAGAAGTGGAAAGTCACTTCTCCAATAGCTTGGATATTGGATCAAAATAACAATATCTGCTCTAAGTCTTGACTCTGATTAACCACTTCATTGTCTTATGCTTCTTTCCTGCTTCCTTGCATTCTAATGTTTTACCTTCCTGTAGAGTACGTGGGCCAGGACAGTGACTTGCCCATTCTTGTAATCTGTTCCATGGTACAGACTCAGTGTTAGGCATTAATGTAGTGGGGGGGGAATAATTAGAAAGCACATACCAACTGACTCCCACATAAGTACCATCAGAAACAAACAAGCTGACAGCAAAGAAGGGAGGCACTAAAAGCCCCATCATTTTCAGTGCTTCCCTCTGCCATCCAAATTATCCTTTTCAAACTTTAAGTGATCCTGATTGTTTTGGCTGTAGTTGCTGCTATTCATCTGCATGGAAGAAAGATGTTGGCTTGGGATCTTGTTTTGTTTTCCTAGCTGCCTGTAGTTTTTTTTCCCTAGCTGAGCTGATATGGTTGCCAAAGCAGTAATTCTAAAACAAACCAACCTCTTCACGTTTGCCAAATGTATGTCAGTGTTTTCCAGCTCCAGAGAAGGTATATGGCACAGCAAATTTTAAGTGTCTCCTTCAGGTGGCTCAGCAGTACCCTCTTAAGGACCATGTCAAATTCATCTATGTTAAACAGACTAACATTAACTAACATGTTGGTTCCATGACTAAGATGCTAATGTTTATTTGTGTACCAATTATCTCCTATGAGATAGGAGGACAGGGAGACAAGAAGGACATACTGAATATATTACATGTCAAATCTCATCACTGATGTAGCCCAAGCATAAATAGAGTAGAAGTGTTGTGAAATTATAAATGCTAACTATGTTGATTCCCCACTTGCCAATAACTCACTTCTCTGCTTCAATGTCCTTTCCTTCCTTTGTCTGGAGGAGCTGAGTTTCTACCACCAAAGGTACCCTGCTATGGTCTTGGCTAGTGCAACCAAGGAGCACCCATACCTGCACTGCCTACCACTCCTCTACCTTTGAGAAATCAAGTGGTTGCATGCTGCCGTCTAAAACTTTGTAGTGTCACCCAGCTCTTCTTTTGGCCACTAAACAGATCACAAATTACTCATCTGAGAAAACCCGGAACTAAAGAACACACTGGAAAGGACCCAAACTTCATGTGAGTGCTTCCCAAAGTGAACAGCCCATGGCACTCCTTACTGGTTAGCTCCAGTGTCTCCTGCTGCAACATTTACCATCATAAAAAAATAGATTATTTAGGTTTCAGATTCCAATCACTGATGTAGACACTAATGTTTGTCACAGAATAACAAACACGCAGCCAAAAAGCAAACCGAAACCTCTGCAGCACAAAATGTAGTTCTGTCCTGTGACACTAAGAGTAGCATCCTAACATAAAGCTGCTTTCTCTTCCTTCTCTGGTCAGTCTCACTGCTTTTTCTCAGGGTAGTTAAATGGTGAGATAGGAAATTTAATCCACTACTTCCCATGGCGTAGGTTCTTCCCAACTGCCCACTCGCTTTGAGCGTTCAAAGGCCAGAGGGTACTGCAGTGCTCACTTTATAAGTTTAAACACAACCTAGGACCCTTACAGAAGGAGAACTCTCACCTTTCCAGGCCTGCCTCTTGGTCTTGGAGCTAATACTAGGAAAAGCAGTGGTTTGCTGGGACCCATAGGGGAGCCATTGCCATGTCACAACCTCCATTTTCTCCTCAAACCCCCAGCAGCCATGGTGTGATGATGTCTCCCAGCAAATGCTGCTCTAGAGAGAATTTGGGCTGATCACCATGAAGCAGGAGCATGAACAGTGAACAAGGAGAAAGCAAGACAGTGCAACTCCTCCCCAAATGAGTGCATCTACCCTGTGCACTGAGTGAAGGAGAGGGTCCTGTGGAAAAAAAAGGAAGTTTGAATTGCTTTTGAACTGCAGGCTGTATCACAGCACACATGCAGAAGCAGATGAATTAAAGTTCCACTCTCAGTCCTCATTGTGGCATTTCTTAACATAAAAGTCCTTGACCTCAGAACCTTAAAATATTTTGTTAGTGCAGAGTTGCTTTCTACCAATTAATACTGTGTCTCCATGCAGTGGTTTACATGGAAAGACTGAGAATGAGCTAGGACTTGAAACCCTCATGTAAATTGTCCTCTTTTTTTAAAAATTACATTTTAGGGAACATTTCCTTCCATACTTAACTCTCTGAGGCATCCTGTGTGGTATATCATAATGTATGATGATGTAATTTTAAAAAAAGGAGGTTGCAGCAAGGTGGGGGGTCAGTCTCTTCTCCTCAATCTCAAGTGATAGGATGAAAGGAAATATGAGCCACCAGTGAACACTTGCAGCCCAGAAAGCCAACTATATCCTGGGCTGCATTGAGAGAATTGTGGCCAGCAGGTTGAGAGGGGTGATTCTCCCCCTTTACACTGCTCTCATGAGACCGCACCTGGAGTACTGTGTCCAGTTCTGGTGCCTCTATTACAGGAAGGATCTGGAGGTGCTGGAGCATCCCCAGAGAAGGGTCACAAGGATGATTAGAGGGCTGGAGCTCCTTTCCTATGAGGACAGGCTGAGGGAGCTGGGGCTGCTCAGTCTGGAGAAGAGAAGGCTGTGAGAAGACCTTATTGTGGTCTTTCAGTATCTGATGGGGGCCTACAAGAAATCTGGTGAGGGATTTTTCGGCTGTCAGGTACTGATAGGACTAGGGGGAATGGATCCAAGCTAGAGGAAGGGAGATTTAGATTAGACATTAGGAAGAAGTTTTTCACCATAAGGTGAGACACTGGAACAGTTTGCCTAGGGAGTGGTGAAAGTCCCATCCCTGGAAGTTTTTAAGGCCAGAGAAGGTGATAATGATGATGATGATGATAATGATAATAATAATAACAACAACAACAGCAACAACAACTTCTGCATGTTGTAAGTGCCTAAAATATAGACCTTATCTTATAACACTCTAAAAGAGTCAAAGAAAACTCTGTATTTTCCTAAGTGTTGCTGCCTCCCTTCAAAGACACATTTCTGTGTTTTCTTTCACAATGTCATTTTTATTATTAAAACCAATGCTACATAAGAAGATGTGACAATGTTTAGTATTTCCTTTACCCTCCAGTGCATTTTCTGAAGAAAGGGAAACTTAATCACAGAATCAAAGAAACATTCAGAGTGGAAAAGACACTCAGGATCACCAAGTCCAGCCAATAACCCTACTCTGCAAGGTTCACCCCTGAACCATCTCCCCAGGTGCCACATCCAAATGACCTTTAAACACATCCAGGGTTGGTGACTCAGCCACCTCCCTGGGCAGCACATTCCAATGCCTGATCACTCTTGCTGTGAAAAAACTTTTCTTAATATCCAGTCTAAACCTATCCCATCATGGATTAAGGCCATTCCCTCTTGTTCTATCACTAATTACCTGTGAAAAGAGACCAGCACCAGCCTCTTCACAAAGACCCCTCAGCTAGTTGTAGAGCAATGATATCTCCCCTGTTTTCAAACTAAACAGCCCCAACTCCTTCAGTTGCTCTTCATAAGATTTATTCTCAAGGCCCCTCCTCTGCATGGCTTCAGCACCTCCACATCTCTCTTGTATTGAGGTGCCCAGAACTGGACACAATCGTTGCACCCCACAGGACAGGACCCTTGTGAGAGATAAATGTCATGAAGTAAAGGTAGTAAACAGGGATCTCTGCAGTGAAAGAGCTCCCCAGAAGAAATTTTCAGAGCTCAGAATATTTCTGCATAGATTGTACATCTCACATTGCAGAACCACCTGAAAAGCAAAGCAAGCAAGATGCAGAAAACCAGAATGGAAAAAAACAGGGGGACGAGGGGAAAAATATCTTGCAATCATGTTTGTGCAGAACTTAGGGAGCTATGAAATGAAGAGCCACTGGAATAAGAAAGGGGGTTCATTTTGCACTGTTCACACATTCTAGCACCTTTTTAACAGGAGGTGACCAGGGAAAACAAGATGGCATATTTCCAGTAAAGCTAATCATCTGATCTCACTGTCCACACCACAGAATTACCGCTCGCCCAGATTCCATTACATCATACCCTGCAATACCCCTTCCTTTGTCTTCACAGGCCTGTTATCTCTTTCTCCTCCACTCACATCTTCTCTGTTCCTTCTAACCACAGGAAACAGTTTTCATTTACTTCTTTCTGAGAGCCTGTGGTTGCTAAAACCTCTTTGGTATTTATGATAAAATTTAGTATCTATAGGATTCAATTGACTCACACAGCAAGCAACCCTCTGCTCTTTCATGGTATTTGCCTTCCACCCACACTCTCTACCTTCCCAGATTTGAGCTTGCTTCTTTTTCTCTGTCCCTCCCTGTGACTCACTCTTGCTGCCTGAAAGCCCCAAGCACTTTGAGAGCTCAAGAGATTGTGCTACCTCTTTATTTAGAATAAACCTTTATTTAGAATAAACCAAACCAGGTTGGAAGAGACCTTCAAGATCATCATGTCCAACCCATCAACCAATCCAACCCACCTAAACAACTAACCCATGGCACCCAGCACCCCAGCAAGTCTCCTCCTGAAAACCTCCAATGATGGTGACTCGACCACCTCCTTGGGCAAACCTCTCCCCAAACTGCTGCTGAATCCCTTACCTGAAGTAGAATCATAGAATGGGGTGGGTTGGAAGGGACCTCCAAAGGCCATCTAGTTCAACTCCCCCTGCAGTGAGCAGGGACATCCTCCGCTAGATCAGGTTGCCCAGAGCCCTGTCTTGCCCCACCTTGAATATCTACAAGGATGGGGACTTATCTATCTACCTCCCTGGGTAACCTGTTCCAGTGTTCCACCACCCTCATGGTAAAAAAAAAAAAAAAAAAAAAAAAAAAAAAGAAGCCAAAAACAAACAGGTTTGCTCTGCCTCCTCCTCAGCTGTACATTGACCATGGCACTGATAGCCTATAATAAAGGCTGAGAAGTTGTTTGACTTCATGAACAGTGGTGTGTGTGTTGATATAAGTGGGTACTCCACCCTCAAAGAAAGTTTGCTGTCTATCAACACCATTATTCTGCTGGGTTCAATAGCCTCAAGAAGGATGCCACTGCTGAAGCATCTCAGGACTAGTTTACTTTTATAGTTTCCTTTTACCAATCCAAAAATCCATGCAGCACAAAGCTTACCAGTGTTGCCTTTTCTCTTACATTACTTGGGCAAAATGTTTGGTTCTCTGCGTCTTCAGCATCTGTCATATCTGCTTCTTTCTAACTATCTTGCATCTCAGCATTTGATCAGCCAGATCTAACTCATAGAATCATAGAATGGCTTAGGTTGGAAGAGACCTTAGAGAACGTCTTGGAGACTTGATAGGGTACTTGGTTGCATAGTTTAGTTGATTAGGTGGTGTTGGATGATGGGTTGGACATGATGATCTTGAAGGTCTCTTCCAACCCGGTTTATTCTTTCTATTCTATTCTATTCTATTCTATTCTATTCTATTCTATTCTATTCTATTCTATTCTATTCTATTCTATTCTATTCTATTCTATTCTATTCACTCCAACCTCCCCACCACAAGCAGGGACACTTCTCAACTAGATTCAGCTGCTCAAGGCCTCATCCACCCTGGCTTTAAACAGCCCCAGGGAAGGGGCATCCACAACATCCCTGGGCAGCCTATTGTAGAGTGCCACCATCCTGGTACTGAAAAACTTCTTCCAAAGATATTAATTTTAATGGGAACTAAACAAAGCTGCTTGGTAACATTTTTCACAGAGCCCCATTTTCTGTGCTATTTCCAGTGCTGCCAGAGGCGCCTGAGTTAGGCAACCAGGTGCCCCAAGTTCCCTCCACCATCAAGGAAAGAGCCAGCCACCTCCCAGGATGATTCAGAAAGGAGGTGGATTGAATTACCCCATGGACTTGCCAGTTTCTCCATTAACAAGAAGAGGCACCTGGGGGCGACCAGACTCCTAACTTGAGAGCCTTTCCTCCTTGCCTAAATTTGGTTGTATGAATCTACCTCTGCATGTTGCTGCAAATAAACATTCAAATGGATTGCAACACATTGCTGCCTTTCACAGCTCCTTTTGTTCTTCTCTTTGTTTCCCTCTTATCATGGAGCAATTGTGTTTTCCACACATTGAATTTTTCAAAGGAAAAACCCTACACACAAATACTGTCCCAGCTGACTTTGAAAACAGCCCTGGATATTAACACTGAGGCTGATTTTCTGCCACTGCAGTGAGCCACCTCTGAGGAGCCACTCTGGTGTGCCTTGGCTGTAACAAAAGCTACCAAATACGAGCAGAAGCTGTGATATCTGCCATCCATTGGGGCCACTTGTTAATGCTCAGGGTGCATTATCAGCCCCTCCTGGGCTTCATCCAAACCCCATTGAAAGCAGAAGGATCCTTTTTTCACTAGATTGTTTGCACTAGGAAATCAGTTCTCATATCAAAGAGTACTTTGCACCTTCATGGGTACATGACAGACAGGTAGGTTTCAGATGTTTCATGAGAGAGAGATCTGAGATCTGATTGGGGTGTCAGTTCTTCAAAGATTAGAGGTCATTTGTGTCCACTGTTACAGTTCCTTGTGTCAATGCTTTTGAACACTGCTAGTGGTGCACAAATCTTCATTTGTCAGACTGGGGTTGGCTTGTCATAACAGAAGTGGTTCAACAAGTGAAGAAAAGAGTCTGTTTTAACACTAAACTCTTCCATACCTGCTTCATACAGCATTCTGAATTTGAATAACAGGGCTGTTGAGCAATTTCAGACTGACACTACCATCCATAGCTTTTTATATTTATGCAATTAGCATATATTTGCTTTCAAAGGAGACTATTCCCTCTTTCTCCCTCCTGCTGCAACCTCCACACCCTCTCCTTATATCAGCTGCATCTCAAACTGGAAGGGAACTGGAGTAATTTGACTCACCCCATTAAAGCAAATGATTTTATCAAACAAAAATTACCTAAGCCAAAGTCCATTTAAGTCTACATGAGTCTCCAAGGACTCCAAGGAGATTACTGTTCTCACTGGTAGTATCTATATAGGAAACTAGGGTCAAGAGTCTCATGGGACTCCAAAGAAATGACTGTCCTCACTGGCAAAATGTATACAGGAAACCAAGGTCATTGTGAGCTTACCTTAGTGTTCCTGTCCTGCACAGGAACTTGCCTGCACACACATTTTTCCTTTTCCTTCCCTGCTAGACCAGGTAATAGGTGGTAGATGATGAACTCCACTGGTGTTCATGAGTGGCCCTGCTAGAATCTACCTTGTATAGGCAATTGTAGAGCAAAGGTCCAGCTTGAAAATAAATAGCAAAAGATAGAATGGCAATAAATGGAAAATAACAGTGCTGGGGAGGAAGGGAATGTCCCTAGAGCAGAGCTGGATAAGACTGAAAAGAATGGGTCATGCCACATCCCTGCACATGGGGTGATGAGGCAGCCAAGGGTGCAGCTCTGCAAGAAGAGACACCAGGAAGAGAGCAGGTGCCATATACATGACCAGGGAATGTGTCTTCAGACAGAGGTATGGACAGCAGCGCGTACATGAGAGTGAATGAATGTTCTCCAGACATTCAGAGAAGGTCATTGCCTTCAGTAAGTTTTTTGGAATGGAATGGAATGGAATGGAATGGAATGGAATGGAATGGAATAGAATAGAATAGAATAGAATAGAATAGAATAGAATAGAATAGAATAGAATAGAATAGAATAGAATAGAATAGAATAGAATAGAATAGAATAGACCACGTTGGAAAAGACCTTTGATATCATCGAGTCCAGCCTATCACCCAACACTATCTAATCAACTAAACCATGGCACCAAGTGCCCCATCCAGTCTCTTCCTAAACACCTCCAGTGATGGTGACTCCACCACCTCCCTGGGCAGCCCATTCCAATGGGCAATCACTCTCTCTATGAAGAATTTCTTCCTAACATCCAGCCTGAAATTGCTTAACAGACCTCTTTTTGGGAAGAACTTCTTCCTAACATCCAGCCAGACTGAGAACAGTCTGGTGAAGCAACCTCCCACCCGAGGGATCATGCTGTGACCAAAGCATGCACGTCACTGGTGGCTTCTGATGACACTCAGCCTGTTGATGGGGCATACCAGGCATGGACTTTCCACATGATCTTAAGAGGATATGTAAAGTTTTAAACACACAGATGTTCCCACCAAGCTCCAAACAGCACCAGTGGGATACTCCCAAGCTTAAGTACTTTGGTGAAATTAGGCCACAAAACGTCAGCCTCTTGCTGAACCAAGCTAGGCGGGAACCCAACACAACAGATTGCTTTGTTCAGCACATAGGTTAATAGCACTGGCATTGTGGTGATATCAGCTGGTGAGCAGTGGAAATGCCTCCTGTGTTACTTATCCAGCACCTCTCCTCCTCCCAGTCCATTAACCCAGTCTTGCTGGACTCACTTCAGAAGTTCCAAAACTAAGCAGCAGTTATAAAACCACTAGCACATAAATAAACAAATTTCCCCCCTAGAATCAGCATTTCCTACGTCAGAAATGCAACACTCAGCCTTGGATGATTGAGAGGCTTCATGTGTATTATGTTATAAGACAGGCTGAAAAGAATTGGGACTGCTCAGCCTGGAGAAGAGAAGGCTCCAGGGAGAACTCATAGCTACATTTCAGTATCTCAAGGGGACCTACGAACAAGCTGGGGAAGGACTGTTTAGAAAGGCTTGTAGCAATAGGACAAGGGACAATGGTTTGAAACTGGAGCAGGGCAAATTTAGGTTGGTCATAAGAAGGAAGTTATTCACAGGGAGAGTGGTGAAATACTGGAACAGGCTGCCCAGGGATGTGGTTGAGGCCTCTTCCCTGGAGACATTCAAGATCAGACTTGATGTAGCCCTAGGCAGCCTGATCTGGTTGGAGGTGTCCCTGCTCACTGCAGGGGTGTTGGACAAGATGACCTTTGAGGGTCCCTTCCAACTCAACGTAGCCTGTGGATCTGTGAAAGGAGTATGCTGTACCACTGAGGAGCCAAAAATTGCCTTCAGTCCATTTCCAGGCCTTTTATGACCATGCTTATTGGCTCTGTGGCAATCAGCACTTTTATGTAGATAGTGGCCTCAGGCTGTCTGAAAAGCATTTGTGACACACCCTCATTGGCCCCGTGGCCTGTAGAGTAGAGACTTCTTACACTTACAGAAACACCACTGCATTTTCTACTGCTTGCAATTAACTACACTAGGCAACAAAATACCCCACTGGGATCAAAGGGAGAGGACATGATGCTGAACTTTCATTTCCAGATCTACACCACCTGGCAAGATGTTTTGGCAGTGTCAGCTGAAGGGATTTTGCACAATTGAACTCTTGCACAACTGGACACTTTCACAACTCAACAATGCTGGAACTCTATTACAGACAAGTGCCGGAAATATTAGTATTAAAACCACCTGGATTGAATGTAAAATACCTTGGAGGTAGGTATGATCAGTAGTAACAGTAATATGGCTTATGACCTTGCTGTTTCAAGAATATGTATTTCAAGGATACATCTTTTTTTCTGTACAGGGCATTACGCAAGAACACAGAAAGCAGACACTACTGGGCATCACTCTGGGCACTGTCTGGCTGCAACCATAGAATCATTTTGGTTGGAAAAGACTTTTAAGATCACTGAGTCCAGCCATCGACCTAACACCACCATGGTAATTACACCATGTCCCAGGGTGCCATGCCTACACACTTTATGAACACCTCGAGGGATGGTGACTACACCACCTCCCTGGGCAGCCTGTTCCAATGCCTGACCACTCTTGAAGTAAAGAAATTTTCCTTGATATTCTATCTAAACCTCCCCTAGCACAACCTGAAGCCATTTCCTCTTGTCCTATCACCAGTTACTTGGGAGAAGAGACCAGTAGCTGCCTTACTACCATCTCCTTCCAGGTAGTTGCAGAGAGCAATATGGTCTCCCCTCAGCCTCTTCCTTTCCAAAATCACATCCCAGCATACAGGAGCACGCACAGAGTCTGCTTGTGCCTGTGCACTGTGTCCTCTTGTTCTGCTGCTGGTGGCTTGAGAGAAGAGACCAAGTCCCTCCTGGCTACAACCACCCTTCACGTAGTTGTAGACAGCAATAGGGTCTCCCCTCAGCCTCCTCTTCTCCAGGCTAAACAATCCCAGCTCCCTCAGCCTCTCCTCATAAGGCTTGTGCTTGAGGCCTCTCCCCAGCTTTGTTGCCCTTCTCTGGACACATTCAAGTGTCTCAATGGCCTTCTTAAACTGAGGGGCCCAGAACTGGACACAGTACTCAAGGTGTGGCCTAACCAGTGCAGAGTACAAGCATGAGAAAATTACTGCATAATATAAGTCTGGAGCAACATAAAATGCCATGCATTTCCTATCAGAATGACTGCATGCACAAAATAAGTGCACAGCAGATAATTAATTAAATTAGACTTTAACTGCAATGTGACTGGGACACATTTTGCTGGTGCAGGCATAGGCCAGATGAACACAGTGCCATTTATTTCCTTTTTCATAAAAATTCAGACTTGTTTCCAAAGTTAGAGTTCTAAGTCAGACTAGAGATTTTGAGGAAGAATGGTACTGGAGTTACTCCTTGGAGCTAGTCCAACTCCAGAGGTGATGCAACACAGAGAGGGAGAGCAGGAAGACATAAAATACTAATGAGAATGCATGCAAGATCTTAAAAGGAAGAGGTGAAGACAAGCATCATTCTGATATTAGCTGTGCTCTGCAGGGTGCATAGCTTCAAAGTCCATCATTTTTCTCTTTGGTTTGAAGTGTGCCAGCATACTGCCAAACAATTTTTGAGAATTCCCTGCTCCTCAGTAGTTAAATTTTGTTCTTTGCAATTTTCAGATTTCTGACAGAACTGCTGGTGACAGTTGTAATAATATTCTCTAAAATGTTGTGGTGGTGATTCTTTGAATGCCTTTGTGGTTTGCTGTCCAGAGTTATAATAACCTATGTTTGCCCAGATATGTGTTCTCAACTTGGAAGCACTGGAGCTAGCATTTAGTCTTCTGCCTGGGTGACTGCATGTGTGTGCTGAACATGTAAGCAAGTGTCTCTCCGAGTATTTTTCAGGTGCTTCCTGGTCCCTGGGATGCACATTTTGGGGTTCACATCTCTGGGGAAGTAGATGACTTGAGGTTTATCCCTAGGAGCAGAATCCAGTGATGGGGATCCCAGCCTCCTTTTAGTTTTGTATGCATATCACTTATCTTCTTCCTTAATCGTTTTGTTTTAGAAACAATAATGGAGGGGATAGAGGAGAGGAAGAAAAGCAAAAATACAGCTCTGTGATTGCATGACAGGACTGAAACCATCATCACTACGGTGAGATTAGTTTTGATAAGATAGTTTACTGCAGATGCCAGTCTTGCTCTGTTCATCTCAAGGAATTTAATCTGAGATCCTCAGAAGGATGAGATACAAATAGCCAGCTTGCATTAACTTTTTCTAGTCTTAGGGCTATGTGTATATGTGCTTAATGAAAACAGCTGAGTGAAACTTTGAGAACCGGGTTTGTGAGACATAGATTGAAATCATGTATGTCTGTATGAGGCACCAATTTCAACTAGAACTATGTGAACTTTGGAAAGAGAACACTACACAAAACTGAAAAGACACAAACCCATTCATAGTCATAAAGGACCTCCTTAAGAGTCATAGAATAATAGAATCATAGAATGGTCTGGGTTGGAAGGGACCTCCAATGTCATCTAGTCCAACCTCCCCTGCAACAAGCAGGGACATCTTCCACTAGATCAGGCTGCTCAGAGCCCTGTCAAGCCTCACCTTGACCATCCTCCTAGATGAGGATGGGGCCTCATCTACCTCCTTGGGCAACCTGTTCCAATGTTCCACTACCCTCATAGTAAAGAACCTGTTCCTAATATCCAATCTGAATCTGCTCTAATTTCAAACCGTTGCCCCTGGTCCTGTCATTACAGACCTTTGCACACTGTCCTTCCCCAGCCTTCTTGTAGCCCCCTTCAGGTACTGGCAGGCTTCTATTAGGGGTCCCCAGAGCCTCTTCTTCTACAGGCTGAACAATCCCAGCTCCCTCAACCTGTCCTTGCAGCAGAGGTGTCCCAGCCCCCTGATTACTTATGTGGCCCTTTGCTGGACCCACTCCATCAGGTCCATGTCCTTTTCATGTCAAGAATACCAGAGCTGGACGCAGTACCCCAGGTGAGGTCTCACCAGAGCACAGTGAAGTAGCAGAATAACCTATCTCAATCTACTGGCTACGCATCTTTTGATGCGGCCTAGGGCACAACTGGCCTTCTGGGTGTGCATAAAACCTTCATATATATTTGAGTCCATGAAGGAAATAACAGAGTACAAGAGAGAGATAGGAAATTCTGGACTTAGCTCTATAGAAAGGGAGATACATCCCCAAAATACTTCACAAGCTGATAAACTAGACTCTGGTAGTGCAAAGATGCTATATAAGACAAGGCCTCTATTCTGTACCATGAAGTATCTCCTACATATATTCCTTAGAAATTGGATCCCAGTTAAATGAAATATTGAAAAGAGTTAGCTCTAGAGGAGCTGAATTTAATTTGAGATGAAAATCCTTTGTGGTTTGGCTGCACACAAACAATGCTATACCCTACTGAAAGCTTGGCTTTGGAAATGAATTCGTGCTCTACAGGAAGGAGAAGCTGCGCATCCCCTCAGCACTGCCTGTCCCAGTTCAGCCTTGCACACCAGTACAGCACAGCACTTGCCATGGCTGAAGAATTGTGACACTATGCATTGCACTCCATATGAGGACTCTCAGGCCAGTGAGTACATGGACCCCAAAACCCTCAAATGAAATCCTGCAAAGAGAGCCCATGTCTACATTAACCATTAGTGTTCCAACATTTCTGAATCTCTAAACTTCAAAGTGCACCTAAACAGAACTTTAGATTTTGTGGATGGTAGCATGCTGGAATGCTAAAGAGTAAAGTTGTCTTTAGGAGTTTAAGATCCTCCTCAGAGACCAGAAAATCCTGCAGCTGAAGATCTAAGCACAATTTATGTGGAGCAGCCATGCAGAAGACCTTTTTCAAATGACAAATTCTCTTTATTGATGTTTTGCTTCTTACCTTTTTCACACCTCCTGCCCCTCTCCTCCATCTTCCTCTTCCAAAGTGGTTATCATCCTATGGTAGCTGAAATTAGCCAGCTATGAGTTGTGCTCTGCCTTTTGTTGTCTCTCTTCCTGACCAGTGATGGTCACACTCATTCCTTCTGGCGACAAACAAGCCTCAACAGCACAGCAGGTGTCTCTGGGCTGAGGTTGGTTTCCTGAGCTACTCTGCTAATGCTTTCTGATCATATTTTCTAACTCCATGCTTGGTGCCTCCTTCCAGGCTATGCTCCTCTCCTCTCCTCTCCTCTCCTCTCCTCTCCTCTCCTCTCCTCTCCTCTCCTCTCCTCTCCTCTCCTCTCCTCTCCTCTCCTCTCCTCTCCTCTCCTCTCCTCTCCTCTCCTCTCCTCTCCTCTCCTCTCCTCTCCTCTCCTCTCCTCTCCTCTCCTCTCCTCTCCTCTCCTCTCCTCTCCTCTCCTCTCCTCTCCTCTCCTCTCCTCTCCTCTCCTCTCCTCTCCTCTCCTCTCCTCTCCTCTCCTCTCCTCTCCTCTCCTCTCCTCTCCTCTCCTCTCCTCTCCTCTCCTCTCCTCTCCTCTCCTCTCCTCTCCTCTCCTCTCCTCTCCTCTCCTCTCCTCTCCTCTCCTCTCCTCTCCTCTCCTCTCCTCTCCTCTCCTCTCCTCTCCTCTCCTCTCCTCTCCTCTCCTCTCCTCTCCCCTCCCCTCCCCTCCCCTCCCCTCCCCTCCCCTCCCCTCCCCTCCCCTCCCCTCCCCTCCCCTCCCCTCCCCTCCTCGAGTCTCCTCGAGTCTCCTCTCTCCTCATGCAGAATTGCAAAGAAAGCTATTCTCAGGTGATGAAATTTCTGACCAGCTGATAGGGCCTTGACTGGGACCAACAAGGCATGTTGAAATCCGTCTAAACACTGAACCTCCCAAGAACCGTTTCCCTCTCTGGCAAGCATCCTAAAGCTCATTTTCTTCTTCAGCTCCAGTTTTATTGTTTTCCATGGTTCCCTGATATCTCACTTACTTCTTTCTAGCTGCTGAGGTCCTGTGTCCACAAAGAATCCATTTTAATCCAGATAATCCACTGCCATCCAACCTGGGTTTATATATATATACACACCTATATATACTCCTTTCCCTTCCAGTGTTACTTTTTGTTAAAATTGCTTTTTAACTTCGAAGTTGGTGCACATCTTTTCCTTGGTTGTCTACCCCTTTGTCTTCTCCTGCCTGACTTTTCCACAAGAGGAGAAGAGGGGGCAACCCATATTCTGTTACCATGGCTTTTGGCTCCAGGAAAACTGAAATGGCCACACCACCCTATACTTCTCTCCATTCCCTGCCCTGGCTGTCCCTCCCTTGCTGCCCGTTGCTCTCCATCACAGAACCACAGAATATATCTGTTTGGAAGAGACCTCAAAGATCATCTAGTCCAACCCTCAACCCAGCACTGAATGGCCAACACTAAATCATGTCCCTAAGCAGCAGGTCCACACACTGCCTGAACACCCCCTATGACTCCATCACTGCCCTGGGCAGACCATTCCAACATCTGAGAACCATTCAAGTGAAGTGTTTCCTAATATCCAGCCTAAACCTCCCCTGGCACAGTTTGAAACCATTTCCTCTAGTCCTGTCACTTGACACCAAGGAGAAGAGGCTGCCCTCTCCTTGCTCCAACCTCCTTTCAGGTAGTTTTAGAGATCAATGAAGTCTCCCCTCAGCCTCCTCTTCTCCAGACTGAACAACCCCAGTTCCCTCAGATGTTCTTCATAGGCCATGTGCTCCAGGCCCTTCAGCAGGCTCATGACCTTTCTCTGGACATGTTCTAGCACCTCAATATCCTTTCATCCCAAAACTACAGCGTCAGTGAGTTTGGTCTTTGCACACAGCCAACACACTCAAAGGAAAGACCCTGCATGTATAAACTCATTCGTACCAAGCTGAGATTTCACTGTCACCCCAATTGGACATTAGGAAATTTTTTTGCACAGTAAGAGTGGTCAGGCATTGGAATGTGCTGCCCAAGGAGGGGCTTGAGTCACCAATCCTGGATGTGTTTAAAGGTGGTTTGGATGCAGTGCTTGGGGATATAGTTTAGGGGTGAATCTTGTAGTATAGGTTTATCGCTTGGACTCAGTGACACTGAGGGTCTTTTCTAAACTGAATGTTTCTGTGATTCTGTAAGGTACATTTTCACCTCACTTTTCATGGGCTGCATAGTGGAAGAGTAAAATTGGAAGCTATTACCAGAATTTAGTACCTGGTTCAGGAAGAAATTAAACATGAGGGTCATGGAACACTGAAACAGGATGCCCAGGGAGGTAGTGGAGGCCCCATCCTGGAGACATTCAGGGTCAGGCTTGATGAGGCTCTGGACAACCTGATCCAGTTGGGGATGTCCCTCCCTCTAGAGATCCCTTCCAACCCAGTTCATTCTATGATTCTATTCTATGATTCTATGTGTTGGAATCCTTTTATATTCAAGGAGCATACAAGGGTTCTAGGCACTGTGTATGTCCTGTGTGTTCTGTGTCTGGGACATGGTCTGCTTAAACATATTCATGCAACTACAAGCCCTCTTAAACCAGTTTGTTTACATTTCTCCCAGTGTTTTCTTGAATTTAGGCCTCAGTTGCTGTTGAAAAGGAAACTTCTAAAAAGAGAGCTTTGTAGTGAAGCTTTCCCCCCCCCCTTTTAAGAATTATGATTTCATACATATCTATATAACCACATATAACCTTTAAAACACAAATTTTCCCTTCTTTTTCCCCTCTTCTTCTATTTCTCTTAACAGAAACAATTTTTCACAGTGGAAGGATACATTGAATAAAATTATTTTTTATTTATTATTTTAAACAAAATAAAAGGAAAGTCAAAATGTTGCTTCACAGCCTAATGCTAATAAACCACTGTGAGATACCTATTGGTAAGAAGCTCATGACACTTCTGTGATAGAAAGCAAATTCTACCACAGCCTCACAATATCACAGAATCATAGAAAATTAGGGGCTGGAAGGAACCTCGAAAGATCATCCAGTCCAATCCCTCTGCCAGAGCAGGATCATCTATACCAGATCACACAGGAATGCATCCAGACAGGTTTTGAGTATCTCCAGAGAGGGAGACTCCACAACCCCCACGGGCAACCTGTTCTGTCACCCACACAGTGAAAAAAAAAAATTGTCCCCATGTCTCCATGGAACTTCCTATGCCTTATCTTGTAGCATTGCCCCTTGTCCTGTCATTGGGCATCACAGAGAAGAGACTGTCTCCATCCTGTTGGCACCCAATACTTCAACACATAATTTTTTCCTCTATCTGTTGCTTCAGAACATCCATAGCTGCTCAGAACCTCCTGTCATCTTAACAGTCACTCCTTGGATATCGTAGCATGCTTCTTTGTGTAAGAAGAGGAAAGTAGGTGAGTCATTGTTCTGAGGAACTGCAAACAAACTAGTGCCTTCATGCCAGTGTAAATGCACATTACCCCCAGGAAAGAAAAACCCAGTCACCTCTTGGGATTTGCGTGAGCTCAAGGGATTGCTGGTGGCAATATTGCACAGCTTTGTGTTAATCAAGAAAGCCCAGAAAGAGATTCCTTCAACACAATGACAGTGTGCTTCTCATCCTTGGCACTATCTGAGACCAGGTTTCTTCTGAGAAAGAGACATGGCTACAGGAAGCAATATTTTTCATTGTCAACTAAACTCGCAGCTGTCCCTAGATCCATGCTCAGGTGTGCTGAAGAAAAGGATTGCTAACAGTTTGGCAGCTAAGCTGAGGTCAAGAAAACTCTGCTCCAGTTCACAGCCCTGCTGGGCTGTGTGATTTGCGCCAAGCTATTTAGTCTCTGCTTCCTGTAGCTCTGAAACATCTGTGAAATAAGTCATCTCCTGACAACCTGGAGTGATAATGGGAATGCACAGAAGTTTGTGGTGGGTTCAGCAGGGACCACTGACAATATGATTAGCTGCTGGAAGAGCTACCAGCAAAGCTGGTTGATGCCACATATTCACAGAATCACAGAAAACGTCCAGCTGGAGGAGACATCAAAAATCATCCAGTCCAACCTTCAACCCAGCACTGAAGGGTCAATACTAAACCATGTCCTTAAGCGTCAGGTTAACACACTGCTTAACTACCTCCAGGGACAGTGACTCCACCACTGCACTGGGCAGAGCATTCCAGTGCTTGATAACCCTTTCAGTGATGAAATATTTCCTCATACCCAGCCTAAAACTAAGCACAGACATCTAGGCATGTCTGAAAGAACAAGAGCAAAGGGTGCAATGTGATAAGTTGGACTTGATGATCTCAAAGGTCTGATTCTGTGATTCTGTGATCTTCAGTTTAATGGTAGTTTCCCTCCTGAGGGACTGTGTGACAAGTCTGAAGTTAAGGTCCAAATATAACAACAAGTGTGGTGCCAGAGTGTGTAACCACTACCATTTTGGATCACACCCCATGGATCTTCCACGTGCCACCTTCCAAAGTCTTTCCCAGCATCTGAACCCTCTATAATGAAGTAACGAGAATGATGCACCTTAGAGGGCCAATACGGGCTCTAAAAAGGATCAGCACATCAAAGCAGAATCCAAGACAATAAATAGCATTTTCCATCTTTAAAATATTATTCCGGGAAACTGCATGGCTCAGGGAATTGGTATTGGGATACAGAGCCTTTCATCGCTGATCCAAACATGACCCAAGTCAGTAGTGACCAAAAAAAAATGGTTACCGTTTGGCAGACACTTTGTGGCCTAGAGTATTTGAAATAAGTTGATGGTCTTAATCCAGCTCCCAGTGGACAATGACCCACATCACAGAAACCACCACCACAATTGGCACCCTTGCTGGCAGCCTTAGCAGGTTGGCCAAGGATTAAATAAGTACAGAGACTGAGCCACCCTCTTATGCCTAGCTAGAGGTTGTCCCTTCTAGGTCATGGATGAGACACAAGGATGGGGTGGAGTGGGGAAGCTCACACACCCTCTGCTTGTGCTGTGCTGGTTTTGTGGGTAAGGAAAGGAATTCGTTTTCCAGGGCTGCGATTCAGGCACCCTTCATAAGCAGCATTTTCATGTACGTGTGTTTGAGCATGAATTTTATAAGGAGTCAGAAATGAAGAGGATTTCACAGTTTGTTCTCTCAAAAAAATGGGGAAAATGGTTCATTTATGGGTAAATCATCAGACCCAGGGTACTCAGCAGCAGGGTTGCATTGAAGAAAATGCATACAAGCAACCTGCAAAGCAGCTCTGCTTTGAGAAACATTCCTTTTGCTGTGCAATGTCGTCAGTCATCATTTTAATTATCTCACAAGATGTCATAAAGTGAACTTAATCCATGCCAGCTAATGTCAAGGAGCTCAAGCAGATTTCTAATTAAATGTACAATGTCAACTATCAGGTAAGCAAAGACCTGATACACCAAAAGAAAAAAATGAAAAGTGCAGTATGAAGAAAACCAGGACTTTTGTTAGCCCTCAAAGTGGTTTTAATTTTTGCAGAGGTAAAGTACAGCAGTCCCTTTTATAAATTAACAGCACTGTGCTAACAAAACACCATGAGATAAATCCTGCACTTATTCAGGTAACAGCTGGATGAAGCCCAAATTTAAACTTCACTTTTAAACAAGGCAGCACCTAGGCTGGCCACATGAAGGGCAAAGACCACAAGTTTTGCACATGCTTTCCAATGAGAAGCAGAGAGAGATCTTTCCCCCTTTCACAGCCCAAGCAGGCAATGCTGGAAGAGGAAACCACAGCACACAGGCAGGGGAGGCTACCTAGGAGTGGAGTCTACCTAGGTGGAGGCTACCTAGGTCGTGGAGTCACCATCATTGGAGGTGTTCAGGAGGAGACTTGATGGGGTGCTTGGTGCCATGGTTTAGTTGATTAGGTGGGTTGGATAATAGGTTGGATGCGATGATCTTGAAGGTCTCTTCCAACCTGGTTTACTCTATTCCATTCTAAAAGTCACACTGAGACCTTGACAGCATTTGAAGCCAATTGTGTCCTGGTTCATTTCATACCTTTTATGGTGTTGCAGCAGTTAGGATGATAGCAGCTCTGCCCAAGACACAGGGAATACATTTTGCAGGCAGCTGGAGGCCTTTTTTCCTGTTTACCTATTATTCCTATTAGCAGGTGAGGAAATGGGGATTATTTAGTCCAGAGAAGAAGAGGCTCAGGGGAGATCTTATTGCGCTCTACAACTACCTGAAAGGAGGTTGTAATGAGGAGGGCATCAGTCTCTTCTCCCACTTAACTAGTAATAGGACAAGAGAAAATGGCCTCAAGTTGTGGCAGGAAAGATTTATATTGGATATTAGGAAAAATTTTCTTTACTGAGTGATCAGGCATTGGAACAGACTGCCCAGGGGGGTGGTTGCATCACCACCCCTGAAGGTGTTCAAAAAAATACATAGATGTGGTACTTCAGAGCATGATTTAGTGGGCATGATAGCATTGGGTTGACTTAATCTTAGAGGTCTTTTCCAGCCTTAACGATAGTGTGATTCTTTGTGATATCCAGAGCACCTCACTGTATGTTGGACTTTATTACAGCGAGTCCTTTCATAAGAAGGTAGAAACTGATCAATAGTTTTCACTCCCAGACTGATTCAACACCTAGCTTCCACACTTATAGAAAGACCAAAATGCAAGGCCGACTGGGAGTGCAATGCATTTGCTGCCTACCAGAAAGAGCAGTCATTTGGTCTTTGCTGCAGTATGGCCCTCATGTGTTTTGAGTTTTTCAAGCACTCCTTGCAAAATGCAAATCTCATGAAGTGGAAGTGGCAAACTCCTAAAAGGTTCCTCACCTGTGACATGTGAAATGGAGTGCCTTGTCTCATTTGGTTTTATTTGCACTGGAATTAATGATTAAATTAGCAGGTCTTCATAAAGGGAAGGTTCAAGTTCAGAAATAAGCAGTGAGCAAAGTGAGGAGATGTAGGATCTCTTCCCTGTTAGCTGCAGGAACAGCACTGTGCATTGCCTGACCCTGGACATCCACATGGGCTCCTGCCATGCCAACACATGTTAGATGTGAAGAGCACCCTAATAGAAGCACTTGACCTAAACTGAACAAATTTTCTAATTGCAGTAAGACAACACTTGAGGGTGTGGTTACCACAGAAAATCACACCCATGGACAGATTAGGAGCACCTGGCTGCACCTCATGCCTCCTAACATCCCAGGGGCATGATTATCTCATCAGGTGCCACCTGCCAAGTCTTGTTGCTGAGGAGCTGGCTTTGGCACACTGCACAGCTGGGGTGGGGAGAGGAGCACACAGGGGCAGGCACACATGCTTGTCTCAAGTGCATTCCTTAAAAGTGAGTATTTACACCAAGACGATGCCTTGCTTCTGCACAGAGACACATCTGTGCTTGGGGGTTGCAAAGGAACAAGCTGTTGTTTCTGACTCCACTGTCCAGCACCCTCACCTCCTCAGCACAGCTTGCATTCTGTGTTACTGATTAATGGATACCCCTCAGCTTGCCACTCTCTAGGCACAACTTTTCCAAAGACTCAGTGCAGCCTGTAAGAGACCCAAACGGATGAGCCTGAGAAATTGCTTGCCTGGTGATTTTCAAAATGCTTTGCCCTTCTTTTCTCAAAAGGGGACAAAGCCAAGATGAGACACAGGCTTTATGACTGTTTACAAAGTGCTCTGACCATGAAAACAGCGTGCTGACTTCAAAGTAGATAGCATGTGTCCAGGTGAGGTTATGCTGTGCACTCTGCCTCTGCATGCCTTCTCATTTCTCCTCTTTCATCCCCAATTAGAAGTGTAAAGCCTAACCTCCATGCAGCAATTAGTGGATCATGGCCCAGCAAGAGAAACCAGACCAAACCTCTGCCTCTGCCAGGGCTGTTGAGCTGCTGTGGAGCAACGAATATCATAAAACAAAAGACAAAGCTCTGAGCCCAGAGGTAAGTTGCTCTTGGTTGAAAGAATATGTCTGGGGAACAAACTTTCAGGCATTAGACTAATCCAGAGTCTGATGACCTTTAGGTCACAGTGCAAGAACTCCCTCTTTAATACATCTTTTACAACATAACCAGAGTGATATTAACAACAATAACCAGACCCCATCCATCCCCTCAGAAGCACCTACTCTGGGCAGAGCTCCCCAGAAACAGAGAAGGGAGAAGAACAAAAGACTCCAGGAAGTCTACTAAAGATGTGCCAATCTAATTATTATGGGCAGTGCTCAGGTAGTGTGCTGAGAGGCGCCAATAAAAGAAAACAACCAAAAACTGTAAGGCTAGATGATGTACCCTTTAGGCCATGGGAGTGGAGAAGAAGGAATTTACTATGAATCAGACGAAGACATATTTATTTGCACTCCCACTCTTAGCCCTTTAGATAACATCAAAGTCCATTGGATTTGAAGCTACCCTAACAGATTTAGCTGTGGTCCAAAGCAATAGGGAACAGACTTAAGCCCTGTTCTTTGGTCCTTGCTCACTGTGCTGTACAGAAGCGCTGTTCTCCATCCAGCAAAATCCTCCTTTCCTTTAAGGCTCAGCATGACAGGTCAGATTCAGAAATGCTCCCCTTCCTCTTCATTCCCCTCGAGTTTCTCATCCTGACTCACTGGACTACAATATAATTTTAATGTGGAAAGTTCTGTGGGTACGTTTTGTTTTCTTTTAACTTGAGAAAAGAAAAGGTACAACCAGAGGGGGGAAAAAAACAGTGGCTCATGGTTGAGAGGACTCTTTTAACCAAGGAGTCACATGGCTTCCTGGCCAGCAGCCAAAGAAGTCATGAGAGATGCTGCCATTCCCCACAGTATTCCCTTAACCATGTCCTGCCTGCTGCCCAGCCTGCCACCAGTCACCTCACGCCCCGAGGCCAACAGCTCTCCTCAGTCAAGATGTCCTCTGCTGTGCCCATGGTGGCTATCTGGCTGCCATGGAAGGAGGAGGCATTGTCTTCAGCAAGGGCACTTTCCCTCCTGCCCTCTCCTCAGGGCCACACTGGACATGATGGTGACACAGACAACAGTGATGCCATGTTTCAGACAAGATGCAATCATGCCCTCTGTGCTGCTTGTGGTTGGAAAAGAGTTACTGAAAGTAATGACATGGCACTTACACCACGTTCCACATTTTCAAAGTGCTGTGGCAGCTTTCACTTTCCTGCCCCTCCCCTACCTCCAAGCCATGCCAGCATTGTTGTTGCCTAATTAAAGCTGTAGGAAACTGAGGCAGGCAGAAGTCAGGATACTGCTATTCAGCATTTCAGGCATGTGTTTACCACGGAGCAAATCCCACTGTGGAAAAGCATACTCTTTATCCAGATGCACTTGGACTGTTTCAGATGTTTCCCTGACTTGCTGCCAGCATTGTTAGGACCTGTGCTGGTCCTGCATGTCCATACAGCTCTGCTGGGCAACTCCATAGCAGTGGCTGCATTCCACGCCAGCAGTGAGTGAAATGATCCTTACCCAGTTCACTTGAATCCTGGGAGGAATCATTCACTTATGACCCTTGAATGAAAGAAACTGTTATGAAATAGTAGACACATGTCATAATTATCTCTCACTTTGGCCAGATTAAGAGGGTGGCAAAGATATGGAGGCCTAACACTGCAGCACTTAAACAACTTCAACCTAAATACACCTTTGACTGTTTTCCAGGCCCTTCTTGCAAGTAGACATTGGTTTGTAACTTCATAGCTTATGCTTACTCTCACCTTGGAAAGCTGGACTGCCCCACAATGCCTTGCACATAACAAGCAAGCATTGCACTGCTTTCCAGGTGCTTCTTCCCTCAGAAAAAAATAAATTATATTTTGGGTTTGTGCCAGAGGCCCGGATGATTCTTTCAATAGACTGTAGAACTGATTGGAGGCATTGTCTGAGGTGGCCTCCTGTTAATATTGCTTTTGCTATGTGTTCTTAGGAAACATGGTCACATTCTCTTTAAATTGTGTAATATGGCAGCCTATGCCAAGGCTGTGCTCAAATGGATACTGGAAGAAAATGGTTTGTACTGACTGTTTGCTTGGTTAGCCTCTCACTCCCACCACAATCAGTCCATTGACTGCAGCAGAGTTGCTCCCGCTTTACTAACTTGCTAAACTGGACACAGCCTCAGAGGCAAGGAACATCAGGCCCTCAGGATTGAAAAGATAAGATACAAGAGCTTCCCAAGATGCTGCACAGATCTATGGCAATGACCAAAACAAGACACAAGAGCTTCCCAAAATGCTGCACAGATCTATAGCAATGACCAAGACAAGACATCAGAGCTTCCCAAAATGCTGCACAGATCTATAGCAGTGACCAAGACAAGACATCAGAGCTTCCCAAAATGCTGCACAGATCTATAGCAGTGACCAAGACAAGGCACAAGAGCTTCCCAAAATGCTGCGCAGATCTATAGCAATGACCAAAACAAGACACAAGAGCTTCCCAAAATGCTGCACAGATCTATAGCAGTGACCAAGACAAGACATCAGAGCTTCCCAAAATGCTGGACAGATCTATGGCAATGACCACACAGAAGAAAATGGTTTTGAATGTCTTTGTTGCACGTTCCAGGTACATGCTGGTGGAAGGTGCAACTCATCAGTTTTGCACCACAAATATGCCAATTTCCCAGAGCTCAATCAGTTTTGAAAGTGGTTTCACTGGTTATCAACAGCATGGTTCTACCTCACATCAACAATTTGGGGCACGAAGTACAGTGACCAGTGGACTTGATGCAGCTTCACAGGGGAAAATTCTTCGGCCACAACTTAAACCTCTGAGGCTAGCTGTTGCCTTCAGTTGCACACTTACAGTGGATATCCTTTTTATTATTATTTATTACTTAGGAACTCGGGGTGAAATCTGACCTTGGACGAAGAGCTGGACCAAAGACTAGGTTGCCATGATGATTTAAGTGGGATTTTTGCATAAACTTGAATTGTATCCTTCCTCGAGGGAATTCTGATCCACAAGCATCAGCTGAAAAGGAAATAAATGCTCAAAACTGTAACTACAACATGGGTACAAGCTGTATGCACTATGAAATTTACTTCCAGAGAAAGCTACAATAGCTCTTTAACTTAGCCTGATTTCCTAAAGAAGATATAATGTGATGTAAAATAATCAATGGGTGATAATCAACTTGTTATTAGTTCCTGGTGGAAGAAAGATTATTTTTTTTTACAACAACTATTTCACATTAAGTACCTTTAGACAAGCTGCCTGTACCCTATTAGAACAGGACTAGGCAGCTAAGTTTCAGCTCCATTGCACCATCAACAAAAACTGCCTTTGAGGAAAACAGCCCAAGAGGGAGGGAAGCATGGAAAAGACAACTTTTATCTGAAGGTTTGTCCTAAAAACATTTAGGCAGTAACAGAAAAGAGAAGTCATGGAATTATATTGCATATGGATGGAAAAACCTACTGAGAAAATAGCCTAAGGCTCTGTAGGTAGATTTTCTTCACATTTGCTTTAGCTGAAGTATTTGCAATGCTCTTTTTGCATGTGTTGTAGCAAAAGCAAATACACAGGAATTGTCTTCATAGTTTCATAGTTTCATAGTTTCATTCAGGGTTGGAAGGGACCACAAGGATCATCTAGTTCCAACCCCCCTGCCATGGGCAGGGACACCCTACACTAGATCAGGCTGGCGAGAGCCTCATCCAGCCTGCTCTTAAACACCCCCAGGGACGGGGCCTCGACCACCTCCCTGGACAACCCATTCCAGGGTTTCACCACTCTCAAAGTGAAGAACCTCCTCCTCACATCTAGCCTGAATCTCCCCACCTCCAGCTTCATTCCATTCCCCCTAGTCCTATCACTACCTGAGATCCTGAGAAGTCCTTCCCCAGCCTTCCTGTAGGCCCCCTTCAGATACTGGAAGGCCACAATAAGGTCACCTCAGAGCCTTCTCTTCTGCAGACTGAACAGCCCCAACTCCTTCAGTCTGTCCTCATAGGAGAGGTGCTCCAGCCCTCTGATCTTCCTCGTGGCCCTTCTCTGGACATGTTCCAGCATGTCCATATCCCTCTTGTAATAGGGGCTCCAGAACTGGACACAGTACTCCAGGTGGGGTCTCACCAGGGCTGAGTAGAGGGAGAGGATCACCTCCCTCGACCTGCTAGCCACACTTCTCCTGATGCAGCCCAGGATCTGATTGGCTTTGCGGGCTGCAAGTGCACATTGAGAGCTCATGTTAAGCTTTTTGTCCACCAGCACCCCCAAGTCTCTCTCCTCAGGGCTATTTTCCAGCCAGTCACTGCCCAAGACTTGACAAAAAGTAGCCAGCAAGTCCAATGCAGGTCTCCACAATGGAGGGAAAATGCTTCCTTTTACCTTTGTGAAAAGATTAAAGGGGCAGTAAAAGAGAAGGAGATAATGCTAATAAGCCTTAGAGGACTAGAAGGCATTCTCTGGGAACCTGCCTTCCTTGGGTTGTCTTCCAGAGCACTCCTGTGCCTGAGCTCCTGGTCTTTCTTAGCCTCCCAACTAATTCTGGGCTTGTAAACTTGCAGTTTTCCTTGACAGGTTTGTTCAGCTCATTGCCAGGGTATCGACACGTGCTCAGCACAATCTCATGACTCAAGAGTCATGGAGATTTTTCTTTTGTGCACAGATATTTTGATCATGGTCCTCATGACTAGAGGCTTGGATAGTTCCCATAGAATCCTTCCATGCAGAGTGCTACTGTAAGCTATATAAGTTATATACCTGTGGTAATGCTGTACAGGCAGGCACTGAAGCATCAAAGAGGAAAGACAAAAAATAATTAGAAGAATCAAGCAGGCTGACCTGGAGTTGCAAAAGCCAGGCAGAGATGGTTTGCTAGCATGCATGAAAATCATTGGTGAGAGTCCACTGTGGGTAGAGCAATATGCCAAGGTTACAGGCTGAAGAAATCTGGTTTGCAACATTAACCAGTTCTGTAAGGCAGTGTCAGCACGCCTGCAGTGCTCCTTTGATCTGCAGCTGGTCCCAGCTTTCTGTTGCTTGTGGTGACTCAGGAGGAGTAGAAGGTTAAACTCTTTAATATCTTCATTAGTGATACAGACAGTGGGATCAAGTGCACCCTCAGCAAGTTTGCAGGTGACACCAAGCTAGGCTGAGTGCCAGAGGGACAGGATGTCATCCAGAGAGACTTGGCAAGCTGAGGAAGTGGGCCAAGTACAAGGCCCTGCAGCTGGGTCAGTCCTCATTGTCGTAGAGAAGGAGCCTTGCAGAAAAGAACTTGGGAGTACTGGTGGACTGCTCCACACTGGAGCCAGCAGGGTGCACTTGCAGCCCAGAAGGCCAATGGCATCCTGGGCTACATCAAAAGCAGTGTGGCCAGCAGGGCAAGAAGGGCGATTCTGCCACTCTGTTCTTCTCTGGTGAGACCTCACCTGGAGTACTGTGTCCAGGTCTGTGGCCTTCACCACAAGAAGGACATGGACCTGATGGAGCAGGTCCAGAGGAGAGCCACAAACATGATCAGAGAGCTGGAGTGCCTCTTCTATGAAGATTGTGAGAGAATTAAGGTTGTTCAGCCTGGAGAGGTCAAGTCTCCAGGGAGACCTAATAGCAGCCTTCCAGTACCTGAAGGAGCCTACAGAAAATCTGTGGAGGGACTATTTACAAGGGCATGTAGCAATAGAATGATGGGTGATGGCTTTAAACTACAGAAGGGTAGATTTAGATTGGACATTATGAAGAAGTTCTTTACTATGAGGGTGATGGAACACTGTAACAGGTTGCCCAGGGAGCAAGTGGAGGCCCCATCACTGAAGACCTTCAAGGTCAGGCTTGATGGGGCTCTGAGTAGCCTGATCTAGTTGAGGATGTCCCTGCCATCTGGAGGGGTGTTGGACTTCTAGAGGTCCCTTCCAACCCAGTGCATTCTTTGATTCTATGAGTCTAACATTTGGAGGGTTAGGAATTTCTCTGACAGCGTTTTAGTCCAAATGACATGGCCCCATGCGCTGCCCCGTTCTCCCTTCAGCACACCACATTCTTGGGTACAGGTGGTGTGTTTTTTCCATCACACAAAGTGTGCTTGTCAATCTAACAGTGTAATTGCTGCCCACTTTGTTCAGCTCTTTACCACCTCCTTCAAAAGACTGTCTTCTGATGGATTAGCTTTGTATTCTGTTTAATATGCAAGCACATCTGCATTTCATCTGACCTACTCATCTGAATATTGCATGACACTTTACACCCACTCATTGTATTGTCTTAGTAATGCAACTTACCACGGAATCACAGAAATATTCAGGTTGGAAAAGACCCTGAGGATCATGAAGTCCATCTGATAACCCTACTCTGCAAGGTTCACCCCTGAACCATATCCCCAAGCACCACATCCAAACAACCTTTAAACACATCCAGGATTGGTGACTTAACCACCTCCCTGGGCAGCACATTTCAATGCCTGACCACTCTTCCCATGAAAAAAAACTTCCTAATGTCCAGTCTAAACCTACACAATCACATATTGAGGCTGCTCCCTCTTGTTCTATCATTAATTACCACTAATTACCTGTGAGAAAAGACCAGTACCAGCCTCTTCACAATGTCCTTTCAGGTAGTTGTAGGCAACAGTGAGGTCTCCCCTCAGCGTCCTCTTTTCCAAACTAAACAGCCCCAGCTCCTTCAGTCACTCTTCATCAGATTTATTCTCCAGGCCCTTCTCCAGCTTCCTTGCCCTCCTCTGCACTTACTCCAGCACCTCCACATCTCTCTTGCATTGAGGTGCCCAAAACTGGACGCAATACTCAAGGTGTGACCTCACCAGAGCCGAGTACAAGAAGTGTAAGAGTTCTACACCATGGAGCCCTAGCTCTGGATGCTGACACCTTTCCTTATAATTGCTTAAATCTTTTCATTTTTTTTTTTATTTTTTCAATGTTAAGGCATGCCAGACATCTAATTCCCAGAACCTGCTTGCTGCAAAGGATTGAGAGAGTTGCTTACATCCAAACTCATTTGGATTCAAATATGTTCAGAACTTGAGTGCTTGGCCTAGACTGTGCCAGGGAGATGGGTGGTCAGTCACAGATTTACTAGACCTTTTGAGTTTTAGACAGGGAATTTTAGTCTGGGTCTGTTATAGAAATGGTGGACTTCATGTTCTAGAGCTTCCAAGAAGTCATATCACAATCAGACTCCTTGATGTGGCTGTTTTAGTACATGGAAATAACCCATACCAGACAGGTAAGTCAAGTTCATGGTTGTTACAGCAGCCCAGCATGAAAATATTCTTTATATTTCTTGTTTCTGCTCAACTAAAGCTTTAGCTTTAGGTGATCCTAAAAACAGTTGATACCTTTTGGTTGTTCACCTGTTCTGCCTCTACGCCAACATATCTCAGGGGGACAGCAAAGTTGATGCCCTATTTCAAATCATCTTATAGATGACTATGATTAAAAATACCATGTAAAAGGAGTATATAAGGATCTCAACAGAGCTCTCCTTGGGCATGGGACATGGCACAAATTGAGGTCAAGAGAATGAGCTTGCCTTAAAGAGGACACAGTTTTGGTTATAAGATGAATGAGGTGCAAAATTAGGGAAATGATGGATTTACACCACAGTCCTGTGACTGAGCCAGGGACTGTTCTGTTCCCATGCCAGTCAGTTGTATTGCTGATCTAATCAGGGTGGGAAGAGTGAGTCAGCCTGTGTCCCTCTGACTGGTACCATCTAATACGAAAGCATCAGTCATGCTGGTTAATACCAATGGTGATGCCATGCCCACCATTCCCTTGAAGGCCCTGCACCACAGAGTAGGTTGGTCGTTCCCTGCTGTAGCTCACTCCCACACCACACAGATTAAGAGACAAGCTTCAGGGACTGTCTCCAGAAGTCCTAATCTTTAAGGATTAGGCATGAATACTTTCCTGTAGGCATATGAAAAATATGTGTTCCTTCTGACCCACTTCCCACGAGCATGGAGAAGCCTTGGTGTAAAGGATGTGGAATTGTAAGGACATGAAAGCATCAGCAGAACAGAGGCAAAACATGCAGAGAATATTTCCCCCTCTACATTTTCCAACCAGCCAGTAATATCTACTCACCAACAAATTATTTGCTGTATTACAGTGTTACAACATGCATCTGTCTTGAAGATTTATGCTGCTATTGCTACATGCACTCCCTCTTACATGCTATTCCAAATCTCTTTGTAGCAAATAACTAAATTAACTCTGCCTATGCACCAGCAGATAATCCCCAAAATAACCTTCTTAAGAACTGACTCTCATGTTGCTGGTGAATGCATCCAGCCCTAAAGAGGATGGACAGTGAAAGGAGTACACAAATGAAAAGTTAGTCTAGCACCATTTCCTTTAGAAGAAGATAAACATGTACCTGTGCCCAGATACACAGGCAGACAGTACTCTACACAATCCTGGGGCTTACACACTTACACTAATTACATTCATATTATTAAATGTCAGATTTATACTTTAAACATATAATTGGATTACCAAAATATGTCCAGAACGTTTAAATGCATCAATCATTCTACTACCAGCTTGTCTAGCTGAAGACAATTTTCCTCCTCCAAAAGTCAGACACTAATCACTTCTGGTTGTGAAAATGTGGACAGTGTCTCAGAGGGCTGAAGGTTAGTAGGAAAGCATGCCAAGGAAGATTACTTTATCTAATAGCATCCTTACAATACAGAAATCGATTTTATAAAGGAGTTGGCTCTTTAAAATTATTTTGGATGTAGTCTACAACAACTTCATTTTCTTCACAGCAGCTGCACACAAAACACTGAGATCTCGGTGCCTCTTTCAATCTGAAAATGGAATTTCATTCCATCATTGCCCTTTTGACTCTGAAAAACCCATTTCCTTATGATGGGGCTTTTGCTTTTCGGCTTGTCTAGCAGAATAACCAAGCTGCATCATGCATGTCCCCCCCAATTCACACATAAGAGAGGCAGAGTGCAGACACCATCTGGTCATCCACTACATTTTGCTCCCGGTAGTTTTGTCTTTATCCCTGAAGGACCAGCAACTCCGAAACCTAAGAGTTGTTCCCATAGCCGAAAGATGATAGAGATCTCGGGCAAAATTAACATAACCATTGACAGTCTATGAGAACTCACTAAACAGCAGCTTGGGAAGCATTCTCCCCTCCAGAGAGCGAGGGTAGCAGGAACAGACATCAGAAGATAATGACTCGAACAGGCTCTACTATGCTTTAATCTTCAAAAGCTACCATTAGTAAGCCAGAGAAGTATATTTACCCACAAGATAAACACCGCAAGTTCGCTAGTCTACTATCCATTAAGTACTGAAATAACTCCTCTTTCTTTTGACTTTCAAACGGGAGCGAGGGCAAAGCATCGCAGCGTACCCGGCTCTTCCCGCTTACTAGGGGCAAAGGAGGGGGACCCAGCTGACATGCAGCGAGACTGGCAAGGGGTAGGCGGCGTGAAGCGGGGGTGGGATAGGGGGAAGGGCCGGTCAACCTCTTCCCCGACTCTGGAGTGATGGATAGAGGGAGGTGCGCGTTGGTTTGGGGCTCCCCTTTGTTGGGTTTCACCTCCTGATCCCTTTCCCTTCTGCTCTGCTGGACTGCAATAGTCAGATCGGCTCTGGCTCCGCGGGTCCAGCTCTCAGTGACCTGCCGCTGAGGGGATGAACTGGGGATGGCATAGGGAAAGGCGAGGGAGCATTATTTATCCGCAACGACTTCTCATTGTGGCGGGGCAGAGCTGAAAAGATCCCCAAGCATTTCGCTCTAAATAAAGCAGGCATTGCTTCCCTTGTATTTCCCCTCAGCAGTCGCCTTAGTATTATTATTATACTTCTATAGCTTTTGCTTTCGGACCTTATAATTATGTCACACAGCAAGGGAAACCACCAGCATCCCAGCATCTGGTGTGCGGTTTAAAACTTTTGTTTCAAGATTTGAACTATTTATAGAAGGAAAACTTTGTAGGATAGTAATTTCCTACGGTTTTCAGAAAAATATGGCTACGCTTATATTAAAAGGCTGTATTTATTTATTTATTATGACTCTTTTCTCCTGTTGTTTTGGGGTTGGTTGGTTTGTTTTGGGGTTTGTTTTGGGCTGTTTTGTTTGGTGGTTGGTTTCTTGAAAAAAATAAAATAAAAGCATTACAACTTTTATTTGTATTTTTTTACAAGCTATTGGTCACCTACCAGCAGATGCATTCCGCCAGTGAATAGAAACAGGCAGCTCTGGCTATTTGGTTTAATCAATATGTCCAACAGAACTAAAAGTAATGTGTTTCCCTAAACCAAGTGCCTTAAAAACAAAAAAACTGGTAGCCAACCCATGTACATTTCATTAAGAATTAAGACTGTAGAAATAGGTGGTCGGTTTCTTTTTACGGGTGCGTTTGTTCCTACTTTTCTTCCATAGGGATGGGTTACACTTTTCTGTAGCCCGCAGCAGATGCACACAAGCACAAGACCAGATACACACGTGCGTGTTTATGAGCGTGTGTTCCCCTGCATGCATGCAGAAAAAAAAGATAAAATAAATGTACGGATATAAAAATCCACACACGGTTCGCTGGTAGGAGCTCAAATTTAGCACCCGCCGGGGTGCAAAAAGGTCCGATCTCGGCACAGGGGTGGAAGAGAAGGGAAATCCCTTCGTCCCCTGCAGCCGAAATACGAGACTGGAGATACTGAGGCAGTTTTTCCCCACCGCAAACCGAGCCAAGCTCCCGGGCTGAACCCCAACTGTCCGCAACTTCTCAGCGCCCTCCCGGGCCCAATCCTCGAATCCCGGCACGGAAGGACACGCCGTACCCCGTGACTGAGGTGGGGTGGGAGAGGCTGAGGCGGGGGTCTGAAGGAAGGAAGCAAGAAGGGTCTCGATTTTAAAATGCATCCACCGACCGGGGGGAACCTGCAGCCCCCAGCGCCCTTCTCTCCCCACGGCCGCCCGAAGGTATGGCCAAGTAGAAACCCTTGACAGAAGCCCCGGCAACCCGGTCAGGATCAGCACCACTTGGCACGGCGGCTGGCCGGTTCGGAGACCCCGACCCCCCACCCCCGACCCCCTAACGCTGAGCCCGACGGGGACGGAGACCTGCCGGGGGGCCTGTAGGAGCACGACGGCGGATAGTCCCTCCACAGCCCGCATGGACTAGCTCAGCCGCTACTTATCCACTGCAACGTTAGACACAGATATAGATATTAAAAAAAAAAAAAAAAAAAAAAAAAAAAAAAAAAAAAAGGAAAACTAAAAAAAAAATAAAAGAGGGACCGAAACTTCTTGCAGTCCCACCCACCGACTCTCATTTCCCCCACCCCTACCTCCACCCCCTTCCTCACAAGGAAAAGGTCCTGGAGCAAGCTCTAACTGCGGGACTGGAGATCCCTCCGGAGCAAAAGCAGCCGGGCTAGCAAGCACCTCCGCGGCCCGGGGGCTCGTCCCGGGACTGCGAGGCAGGGCGCTCGCCGCCGGCTGAAATAACACCCAGCCACCCGTCCGGCTCTCCGGAATCTCCTCGCAGAAATACACTTGCCCCGGCGAGCGCGAAGCGATGCCCATCTCCTGTTTGGCAGGAGGAGGAGTCGGGGTCGGAGTCCCCAGGGAAGACGCCGACCGCTCCATGCCCAACCGCCCTGCTAGGTGCGCCGCCCCTGCTGCGGGCACGTCGGGCCCCGGCCTCGTCGGCGGAGCAGCCCCGGGAGTTACCTGGCGGTGTGTACCTTCCCCCGACCAGGCTCCTAGTAGCAGCGCCAGCACCACCGCCACCAGTACAGCACCTCCGACGCCACCACCATCATCGTCACCACTACGCGCAGCACAGAGCTGCCGCCCGTGCTGGTTTCTCCCGACTCGCTCTCCTTGCTTTGCGCATTGCCCCTGCGTAGCTGTTGGCGGGGTCATTTCAAGCAGTATTTTTTTTAAGAATAAATAAATAAATAAATAAATAAATAAATAAATAAATAAATAAATAAATCTGGATCACTTACAGGTAACTCCCACTGGTAAGGATGAGGAAAATCTGAGGGTAATACACTGAGAGTAACACACTGCGAGATGAAAAAAGGATCATGGCTGAATTCCGTTTACACTCTTGGAGTTCTCTTCCTTGGTTATTCCTTTTTGGGGCCCCCCGGTCGTAATTCCCCACCCTTTTTTGGTGTCAGATGTGGCTTGAATCTGAGTTGGAATCCAGTCCCTTGGGTTTGGGGGGGCTTTGTCTGTTTGTTTGTTTGTTTGTATTGTTGTGCCTAGTATTCCCCTGGTGCTAATGCTGCTCCCTGTGCAGAGTATGTGCTGCTGCTGCTGCTCTCGCTGCTGCTGCCTCTGAGCTCCTGCCTGTCATGTCTCAGTGGTTGGAAGTTGTTACAGTGGGTTCTCGTGTTGGAATGAGGATCGTTTAAGGGATTTGGATGGCAGAAAGTGCCTCTCTCTCTCTCCCTCTGTCTGTAACTCTCCTGAGACTCGGGGCTGCCATTGGGCAGTCACTTGCAATCCGCCTACTTTTTTCTCTCCTCTCTCTCTCTCTTTTTTTTTTAAAGGGGAGAATGACAATGGAGAGACACTGATCTAGCCCGGGTTGCAATCAATCCGCGCTCCATGGCTTAGCCCTCTCGATACGCCAGCGCTCTTCACCCGCTTCATGGGACGTTCTCAAAGCTCTTCCCCGCCGCTCAGTGGGCTGCGGGCGGCTGGCTCCCCGCGGCTGGCGTGGGCACCCTTTCAGCTCTCCCTGGGAGAGATCCCAAAGGAGCTGGCAGCTCCCAGCTCCGCTCTCGGTTAATTGCTTTATTATGGGCGGCAGTCCCAGTTCCCCCGAAGGGCTCTGCCGTCCCTTCAGCCTCGGCAGGGGTTTGGCTCTTGTTTGTCCTCGGTGTTGAAAATGAAGCTCTGGTTTCAGGCAGATCTTTGAAAAAACTAAAAAAAAAAAAAAAAAAAAAAAAAAAAAAGGGGGTGATGGAAATAAAAAAAGACGTATGTGTTGTGGTAGCCCTCCTGAGCGAGAAATAAAGACATGAACACTCGTAGCTTCCTGGCGAGATTGGATTTGGCGTGAGGTGTAGGGGGATCAGGGGGGACGTCTGCCGGCGGCTTCCGAGTCCCCACACCTCTCCCGCAGGAACAGAGCCGGCATCGCCTCTTTTCTCTCTCCCTCTTCATGAGAAGATGCCAGTGCGGAGAGAGGACGTTTCCCGGCAGGTTAGTTGCCTTTCCCCCAAGCAGAATGGCTGCTGCCCCTCGGCACCGGAGATCCGCGCTCCGGCTAGTGGGAGCCCTTCGCCCTGTGTACCTCCAACCGTGCAAGCAACAGGTCGCTATTCCTTTTTGCCTCGTTGGGCGTTCGTCCTTCTTTTCCAAAGGGGAAAAAAAAAATGGAAAAAAAAAAATAAAAGAAGGAAGAAAAGGAAACAAAAAATAAAATGAAAAAACTGTAGTGGTGGGAGAGATGGATGCTGGAAAGTGGAAAAGGCGTGTGCTGCTGATGCCGGCATTAGAGTTTGAAAACGAATCCTCAAAAGAAAGAAAGAAAGAAAGAAAGAAAGAAAGAAAGAAAGAAAGAAAGAAAGAAAGAAAGAAAGAAAGAAAGAAAGAAAGAAAAGAAAGAAAGAAAGAAAGAAAGAAAGAAAGAAAGAAAGAAAGGAAGGAGAAAGAAGAAGAAGAAAGAAGGAAAGAGAAAGAAAGAAGAAAGAAGGAAAGAAAGAAAGAAAGAAAGAAGAAAGAAAGAAAGAAAGAAAGAAAGAAAGAAAGAAGAAAGAAAGAAGAAAGAAAGAAAGAAGAGAAGAGAAAGAAAGAAAGAAAAGAAAGAAAGAAAGAAAGAAAGAAAGAAAGAAAGAAAGAAAAAAGAAAGAAAGAAGAAA